>NC_143030.1:79554898-79744898 GCF_057628025.1 Oncorhynchus mykiss | reverse complement strand
TTTTCTTCAAATAAACAAGGTGATCTAAGTGATCCCAAACTTTTGAAAGGTCGTGTACATTTGCTGCAGCATTACAACAACTCAGATACACCACGGTAGGTCTGAGCTGGGCTTGGGTCATTGATAGGTCGTTGTCTCAATGCAGAGTCCAGGAGCCAAGATGATTTGGATGGAATCTATCATTCCTGTAGAGCTTCTGTTTCCAGAAAGGTGTCAAAGTTATCTATGAAATATATTATAACAATAATCCATAATGTTATAATATAATTATAATAATAAGCCAATCATCTTTTTGCCATGTAATGCCATTAGCCTGCTGAATCTCTCACACCCATGGCTCAACAAAATAATTGGCCTCTTTTTGGAATCAGTTCTTTAAAATCCATGTTCATCAGTTCCAAGCCCTCCTAATGTCGTTTGACTCCACATTGACTATGACAGCGTCAGCTCCCGGCAGCTGTAGTAGAACGGCCGGAAGCATACTTTTAATGTCCTGTGCTTGTGCTCCAGGATAGCACAGGGTTTTGTCCCAGGAAACAAAATGTGCCTTGCCATAGAGCTGCCGATGACGACAGCAGGTGCAATGGCTGAGGAGGTTAAGACGTTTTTTCAGCCTAGAGTGGTTTTCGCCCGATAGACCCCAGCCAGCAGTACTATCCATCGTGGATGATGGATGGGCCAGAGTCTCAGACAGACTCACTGTCCGATGAGAGGGAGCTCTAAGGATCTGAACCTGAGGTAGAAGCCACCGGAGAGGGAGACAGAACAGAGGACGAAGGCGTTGGTACCTCCAGATCCAAACTCAAATCCATGATCTCCCTCCTGATATAGACTGATTAAGCGAACAGCTACTCTTTTGGAGGAAAGTTGTACTTCCTGTGATATGTGCTTGTCTTCCCAACTTAGTACAATGCACTGACTGTAGGTTTTTCTAGATGAGAACATGTGGTTAAAATATTAAAAATGTATACATGCAAGACTGTAAGTGACTTTGAATGAAAGCGTCTCCTAATTGGCATATATTATTAATATAGTAATTGTTATTATAAAAATGTAAAAAAAATGGGTGAGAAATTATGTCCTCAGCATTGCGCAACCACTCAAATCATTTCCATAGAAAACCATTTAAATGACTCATAGAATGAATAGCAATTACTCTTGCAAACATTGCTCATCAGACTAATAGATTCAGTGCCAAATTGGAGTTACATTGCAAAAGGTCAGACAGTGGTATTATAGTGAGAAGTTAGATAACAGTTTGGATAAAAGTTTTTGTGTAGATAAATGGCACTATTACTTTATCCTCCTGCATGTTGAGTGTTCTGAGTATTCTGAGTATTCTGAGTGTTCTGAGTGTTCTGAGTGTTCTGAGTGTTCTGAGTGTTCTGAAATGTAACTCTGTGAATCTATTAATTATTCAATCAAATCAAATCAAATTTTATTTGTCACATACACATGGTTAGCAGATGTTAATGCGAGTGTAGCGAAATGCTTGTGCTTCTAGTTCCGACAATGCAGTAATAACCAACAAGTAATCTAACTAACAATTCCAAAACTACTGTCTTATACACAGTGTAAGGGGATAAAGAATATGTACATAAGGATATATGAATGAGTTATGGTACAGAGCAGCATAGGCAAGATACAGTAGATGATATCGAGTACAGTATATACATATGAGATGAGTATGTAAACAAAGGGGCATAGTTAAAGTGGCTAGTGATACATGTATTACATAAGGATGCAGTCGATGATATAGAGTACAGTATATACGTATGCCTATGAGATGAATAATGTAGGGTAAGTAACATTATATAAGGTAGCGTTGTTTAAAGTGGCTAGTGATATATTGGGGGGGGGGGGGGGGGGGGTGTGATAGCATTGGTTGAAGCTCAATGTTACCTACCATCATATCTAAGACAATATATATAGATATGACACCAATGTGGATGCAAATTCGCAAATCAACTTGGAGGTACACAACACACTCCTCGTCTCTCGTCAGTATCCGTCCAGCCGTTACCGATTATCACTATACCGGATTTTCAGCAAGGTCATTAGCATTAGGGTGGTTTGACAACCTATCTCAAATTAAAATGAGGCTACAGCGTCCATAAAGTGAGCATTATACTTGCCACTTTTGGGCTGAAAAGCTAGCACCCAGTGTCCTTTGCTCCCGAACAGCTGCCTTCACCATCATCAATAAACGTGTGGGAAAGCAGTGTTTGACAGGCTGGGTTGAAGGAAACTGTCTACCGGTGTGCTAACTATTGTTATCAAGAGAGCTACTATTCCACCTGCTGTATACTGGAGTCCTAGTTAGCTAACAAGATACCTAGCTCCGAGTGTCCTTCAGTAATGCCTGCCTAACACCTGTCCTCGACGTTGTTAACAGAACTGGGAGAAAACAGTGCCCAACAGAAGGGGTCTCTCCAGAGATGTTAGATCGTGTTCAAGTCCGGAATCTGGCTGGGCCACTCAAGGACATTCAGAGTCTTGTTCCGAAGCCACTCTTGCCTTGTCTTGGCTGTGTGCTTAGGGTTGTTGTCCTGTTGGAAGGTGAACCTTTGACCCAGTCTGAGGTCCTGAGCGCTCTGGAGCAGGTTTTCATCAAGGATCTCTCTGTACTTTGCTCCGTTCATCTTTCCCTCGATCCTGACTAGTCTACCAGTCCCTGCCGCTGAAAAACATCCACACAACATGATGCTGACACCACCATTCTTCAACGTAGGGATGGTATTGACCAGATGATGAGCGGTAACTGGTTTTCGCTCGACGTGACACTTGGCATTCAGTTCAAATAGTTAAATCTGGGTTTCATCAGACCAGAGAATCTTGTTTCTCATGGTCTGGGAGTCCTTTAGGTGCCTTTGGCAAGCTCCAAGCTGGTTGTCATGTGCCTTTAACCGAGGAGTGGCTTCCGTCTGGCAACTCTATCATAAAGACCTGATTGGTGGAGTGCTGCAGAGATGGTTGTGCTTCTGGATAGGTTCTCCCATCTCCACAGAGGAACTCTGGAGCTCTGTCAGAGTGACCATCAGGTTCTTGATCACCTCCCTGACCAAGGCCCTTCTCCCCCGGATGTGCAGTTTGGCTGGGCGTCCAGCTCTAGTTAGAGTCTTGGTGGTTCCAAACTTCTTCCACTTAAGAATGATGAAGGCCACTGTGTTCTTGGGGACCTTCAATGCTTTTGGTACCCTTCCCCAGATCTGTGCCTTGACACAATCCTGTCTCGGAGCTCTACGGACAATTCCTTCGACCTCATGGCTTGGTTTTTGCTCTGACATGTACTGTCAAATGTGGGACCTTTATATAGACAGGTGTGTGCCTTTCCAAATCATGTCCAATCAATTAAAGCAATTAAATGTACCACAGGTGGACTCCAATCAAGTTGTAGAAACATCTCAAGGATGATCAATGGAAACAGGATTCACCTGAGCTCAATTTCGAGTCTCACAGCAAATGCTCTGAATACTTTTTAAAATAATATATTTTTGTTTTACATTTTTTAAATTAGCAAAAAATTCTAAAATACAGTTTTTTTCTTAGTAATTGTGGGTTATTGTCTGTGGAATGTTGATGATTTTAATCCGTTTTAGAATAAGGCTGAAACGTAACAAATGTGGAAAAGTGAAGGGGTCTGAATACTTTCAGAATGCTCTGTATGTGGATATTACTCTTGTTGGGGAATAATCTGAATTAGTTGGTAACATAGGTAAGATGTTTTATATTCATCATATGTTTGTAAGTTACTTCTCATCAGAATGTGTTTGTATAATACTGTGGCGGGGTTGCAGTATCTGTTCTCTGTCAAGACTAAGTTATTTGGGCCGGAGACAGGGGAGAGGTCAAGCGTGGATCTCTTCGCTCCACAATGTCTGTGTGCCAGTCAATGTGTCTCTGGGATCTTGTCAAGATAGGATGGAGTTGATATATGCCTGTTGATATAAGGATTTGTTTATGGTTCTGAGTTTGAGAAAATAACATAGTTTAGGAGACAAAGCTGAATGATAAATTATGCCAATGCTGTCTATGTGTGTCTTTCCTATAAAGGATCTCAGTTGCAATGTGTAAGGAACTCTCAGAGAATTCATGTATAGACACTGAATTGATCTGAGAGTCACAGGGTTGTGATGGAGCTCATATAATTAAAGATGGACTTTGTGATAACTAACTCTGACTTGTGTGTGGTTTGCTCTCATAATTTGGTAAATACAGGAAATTTCCACGACACTCTACATACACAATAAAAACATGTAATTGAAAATACAAGTGTAATTCATGGCAATATGTACATTTAATGAACTCAAAGAATGTGAGTGTGTGCGTGTGGTGTTTGTGTGAGTGTGTGTCCTTGACCTTCATGTCTCTCCGTCAAGCTCAGACTGTCACTAATCAAAATGAATCTCTTGCTCTCGATCAGTCACACACACACACACACACACACACACACACACACATTCTCCCAGTGTTGTTTCTCAATATGCATTCTACCTCATTCTTCTCCAATGGTCCGCACTCCCTACCCCGAGAATATCTTCGAGGATATTCTGTTGACTATGTTCTCATTATTATTTTAAGAGATGACTTGTGTGTACATTGGCTAGCTAGGCTATCACTGTTCATGATTTTTTTTTGCAAGAGTCCCAAGTTATCTGGCTAGCTAGGCTATCGCTCGGAATGATTCATGGCTACGTGGACTACTACAGAGACTGCAAGTACGCTGAAAACGCTGGGAAAACTTGGTACCTGCTACTATTGAAATAAACGTCCAACAACATATTTTGTGCCTGATCCATTCCTGCTATTCGGGCTACAGTCACCTTAGCACAACTATGCCCTGTAACTTTATCATACCACCCCTTCACTCAATCTGCTGCCAGACAGCCAGCCAGGCTAATGCTAATAGAACTACAACAAACTTTTAACTTTAGAATTACAGCTAGCGATGAGTGAATCATAACGTTCAGAAACAACATACAACTTTATGTTATTCAAGGTATATGACTATAGGTAAATTATTTGTGGCTAGTTACCAATTCTTCACAGCCCTATTAACTTACTGTTTTGGTTTCGATCTAAACAGGTAAACATGTCAAAACTAACACAAAGTATTTATTGACGCATCAAGATTAAAATATTGTAGTAGGAAACATATGTGACGTGAATGTTTTCTCTCGCTTCAGGGTCGCGTTATATTTCTGTGCATACTTTCCATTGAAGCTTTCATCGATGAATACTTCGACATGTGTACAAGAGGAGTACATATCCTGAAAACTGCCCTCACCCAGACACATGAAAGTCGTCTTTCTGAACTGAGGAGGACTTTGATGTGCCCGGGTGGTTTAATATAACATCCACGTCATATTCCACAGCGTCATTATTAACTTCACCATGCTTAAAGAGATACTCTATGTCTGATTTGTTATTGTTACCCATCTTTATCTTTTATTTTATTTAACCAGGCAAGTCAGTTAAGAACAAATTCTTATTTTCAATGACGGCCTAGGAACAGTGGGGTTAATTAACTGCCTGTTCAGGGGCAGAACGACAGATTTTGTACCTTGTCAGCTCGGGGATTTGAACGTGCAACCTTGCGGTTACTAGTCCAAAGCTCTAACCACTAGGCTACCCTGCCGCCTCTACACTCTAACCACTAGGCTACCCTGCCGCCTCTACACTCTAACCACTAGGCTACCCTGCCGCCTCTACACTCTAACCACTAGGCTACCCTGCTGCCTCTACACTCTAACCACTAGGCTACCCTGCCACCTCAACACTCTAACCACTATGCTACCCTGCCGCCTCAACACTCTAACCACTAGGCTACCCTGCCGCCTCCACACTCTAACCACTAGGCTACCCTGCCGCCTCTACACTCTAACCACTAGGCTACCCTGCCGCCTCTACACTCTAACCACTAGGCTACCCTGCCCCCTCTACACTCTAACCACTAGGCTACCCTGCCGCCTCTACACTCTAACCACTAGGCTACCCTGCCGCCTCTACACTCTAACCACTAGGCTACCTGCCGCCTCTACACTCTAACCACTAGGCTACCCTGCCGCCTCTACACTCTAACCACTAGGCTACCCTGCCGCCTCTACACTCTAACCACTAGGCTACCCTGCCGCCTCTACACTCTAACCACTAGGCTACCCTGCTGCCTCTACACTCTAACCACTAGGCTACCCTGCCGCCTCAACACTCTAACCACTAGGCTACCCTGCCGCCTCTACACTCTAACCACTAGGCTACCCTGCCGCCTCTACACTCTAACCACTAGGCTACCCTGCCGCCTCTACACTCTAACCACTAGGCTACCCTGCTGCCTCTACACTCTAACCCCTAGGCTACCCTGCCGCCTCAACACTCTAACCACTGGGCTACCCTGCCGCCTCAACACTCTAACCACTAGGCTACCCTGCCGCCTCTACACTCTAACCACTACGCTACCCTGCTGCCTCTACACTCTAACCACTAGGCTACCCTGCCGCCTCAACACTCTAACCACTAGGCTACCCTGCCGCCTCTACACTCTAACCACTAGGCTACCCTGCCGCCTCTACATTCTAACCACTAGGCTACCCTGCCGCCTCTACACTCTAACCACTAGGCTACCCTGCCGCCTCTACACTCTAACCACTAGGCTACCCTGCCCCCTCTACACTCTAACCACTAGGCTACCCTGCCGCCTCTACACTCTAACCACTAGGCTACCCTGCCGCCTCTACACTCTAACCACTAGGCTACCTGCCGCCTCTACACTCTAACCACTAGGCTACGCTGCCACCTCTACACTCTAACCACTAGGCTACCCTGCCGCCTCTACACTCTAACCACTAGGCTACCCTGCTGCATCTACACTCTAACCACTAGGCTACGCTGCCGCCTCTACACTCCAACCAATAGGCTACCCTGCCGCCTCTACACTCTAACCACTAGGCTACCCTGCCGCCTCTACACTCTAACCACTAGGCTACCCTGCTGCCTCTACACTCTAACCACTAGGCTACCCTGCTGCCTCTACACTCTAACCACTAGGCTACCCTGCCGCCCATCTCCCAGTGGTGTAAAGAAAAAATACTCTCAAGTACATCTTAATTTGTTTTTGGGTAGGTATCTGTACTTTACTATACAATTTATATTCATGACAACTTTTTACTTCATTTACATTCCCCTCCACCCTAAAATACTTTTTACATTTCGTCTGACACCCAAAAGTACTCGTTACATTTCAAACGCTCAGGCTGGAAAAGGTCCAATTCATGCAGTTATCAAGATCAACATCCACAGAAACATGGCTCTCTTGGGATATGCTGTCGGAGTCCGTACAACCAAAGGGTTTTTCTGTGCATCGCGCTGACAGAAATAAACAGGGAAGAAGAAGGGCGGGGGTATATGTTCGATATTTATTATACCAAAAGGGGTAGGCTAAAGGCAGGTCGGGGACAGGCGAGAGTTCATAAACCAGGTCAGTGTCCAAACAGTACCAGGCAATAGGCACGCTCGTGGTCAGGACAGGCAGGGGATCAGTGAACAGGCCCGAGTCCAAACAGTACCAGGCGATAGGCAGGCTCGTGGTCAGGACAGGCAGGAGTTCAGTGAACAGGCCCGAGTCCAAACAGTACAAGGGGATAGGCAGGCTCGTGGTCAGAACAGGCAGAGTGGTCAGGCAGGCGGAAACGGCGTCAGGACAGGCAAGGGTCAAACCCAGGAGGACTAGCAGAAAACAAATACTAGGATCTAGGAGAAACGCTGGATGAGAAACAGGAGACAGGAAACACAGAGATAAATACACAGGGGACTAATGGGGAAAACAGGAGACACCTGGAGGCGGGTGGAGACAATCACCAAGACAGGTGATACAAATCAAGGTGTGACAGGTGCAAGGGGAAAACCGCTGGTAGGCTTGACAAACAAAACGAACTGGCAACAGACAAACAGAGAACACAGGTATAAATACACTGGGGATAATGGGGAAGATGGGTGACAGGAGAGGGTGGAGGAGGGGGGTGGAGACAATCACAAAAGACAGGTGAAAAAGATCAAGGTGTGACAAATATAGTTGTTGAGTAAGTATTCAGCTCCCTGACTCAACAGAAACATCTTTGGCATTGATGACAGCTGTGAGTTTTATTTGGGAAATCTATAAGAGCTCTGCACACCTGGATTGTGCAATATTTGCCCATTATTCTTTTCCAAAATCTTCAAGTTCTGTTAAGATGTTGGGGTCATGGCTAGACAGTAATTTGCGAGTCTTGCCATAGATTTCAAACATATTCAAGTCAAAACTGTAATTTAGCCACTCCAGAACATTCACTGTCTTATTGTCCTGCTGAAACACATCTATTGGTCTCGGGGTGTTGGAAGTCGGCCATAATAACGGCCATCTTTAAATCGTCTGACCCTGCTGACGTGAGTAACTACAGGCCCATTAGTATACTACCTGTGGTTTCAAAGGTTGTTGAAAAGTGTGTAGATTGCTCACTTCAACGACAGGCTGATTGCTAACCTCAACAACAGCCCCTTCACATTAAACTCCATGCAGTTTGGCTTCAGAGCGAAACACTCCACAGAAATGGCCAACTGCTTTCTTCTGAAATGTGAAGTCCAAGATGGACAAAGGGGGCATTGTTGGGGCTGTGTTTCTGGACCTAAGGAAGGCTTTTGATACTGTTAACCATGAGATTCTCATCACAAAATTGTCCAAGTTCAACTTTTCCCCCCGATGCCTTGAGATGGATGAAATCATACCTTGAAGGCAGAACTCAGTGTGTCAGAGTGAGCAATGAGCTGTCGCCCACTCTTAGCTATGATGTGGGCGTGCCACAAGGATCAATACTGGGGCCCCTCCTGTTCAGCCTGTACATTAATGATTTGCCTTCTGTTTGTACTGGGTCTGAAGTTCAAATGTAAGCAGATGATACAGTGATATATGTGCATGCAAATAGCAAACAACAAGCTGCACAAGAACTCACTACTGTAATGGTCCAGGTTACAAAGTGGCTCAGTGACTCATGTTTGCATCTCAATGTGAAAAAGACTGTTTGCATGCTCTTCACAAAGAGGGCAACAGATGCTACTGAGCCAGATGTCTATGTGTCAGGGGAGAAGCTCCAGGTGGTATCTGATTTTAAGTACCTTGGCATCATACTTGATTCCAACCTATCTTTTAAAAAGCATGTGAAAAAGGTCATTCAGATAACCAATTTCAACCTAGCTAATTTCCGATTTATACGAAATTGTTTGACAACAGAGGTAGCAAAACTGTATTTCAAATCTATGATACTCCCCCACTTAACATACTGCTTGACTAGTTGGGCCCAAGCTTGCTGTACAACATTAAAACCTATTCAGTCTGTCTACAAACAGGCTCTCAAAGTGCTTGATAGGAAGCCCAATAGCCATCATCACTGTTACATCCTCAGAAAGCATGAGCTTCTGAGTTGGGAAAATCTTGTGCAATACACCGACGCATGTCTTGTATTCAAGATCCTAAATGGCCTGGCTCCCCCTCCACTCAGTATTTTTGTATAACAGAAAACACAAACATATGGCAGCAGATCCACAAGGTCTGCCATGAGAGATCCATGTTGTCTGTAGCTTGTGAGGTGTGGAAACACTTTGTTGCTTTTATGAATTATGTCTTGCTGCTTTTTGTTCTATGTTGCTCTGTCTGTATGCTACGTCTTGCTTGTCCTATGTTGCTCTGTCTGTATGCTACGTGTTAGGGAAGATTCAGAATTTGTTGGTAACATATGTAAGATGTTTTATATTTATCAAATGTGTGTAAGTTAATTCTCATCAGAATGGTATTTTTGTATAATACTGTGGGCAGGGTTGCAGTATCTGTTCTATGTCAAGACTAAGTTGCATGGCCGCTGAGAGGGGAGAGGTCAAAGTGTCATCATGTGTAAACATATCTTTCACTCTCTACCTTTCCCATAGTGGGGAAAGGAAGGTTGCAGTGTCTGGAATCATTCTATGCTCCCTCTTATGTTGTTTCTATCTTAACCTATAGCCTCACCCTCCTCTCCGTGAGTTTGTCCAGGAGTTTGTATTTAGAGTGGGTTGTATCTAAATGACAATTTGATATATGCCTGTTGATATGGAGGATTTGGTTTATAGTTTCATGGGTTTGGGAAAGGAGACAAAGCTGAACAATGAGTTATGTCTATGCTGTCTGACTATGTGTGTCTTTGCTATTAAAGGAACTCAGTTGCATTGTAAGGGGGCTCTCAGAGGATTCACTGGGAGACACTGAATCAATCTGAGAGTCACAGGGTTGTGATAGAGCTCATATAATTAAAGATGGACTTTTATAACTAACTCTGACTTGTGTGTGTGGTTTGCTCCCATGATTTGGTAAATCGAGGAAATTTCCACGACATACGTCTTGCTTGTCCTATGTTGCTCTGTCTGTATGCTACGTCTTGCTTGTCCTATGTTGCTCTGTCTGTATGCTACGTCTTGCATGACCTATGTTGCTCTACATGTGCTCACTGCTCACTGATTGTCTATATTGTAATTGTTTTTAATAACCTGCCCAGGGACTGCGGTTGAAAATTAGCCGTCTGGCTAAAATCGCCACTTTTACTGAAACGTTGATTAATGTCCCTGTAAAAATAAACTCAAACTCAAAGGTGAATTCCTCTTCCTGTGTCTGTTGGAAAGCAGACTGAACCACTTTTTCCCTCTAGGATTTGGCCTGTGCTTAGCTCCATTCTGTTTCTTCTTATCCTGAAAAACTCCCCCAGTATTTTCCGTCACCACCATGCTTGAAGAAGAGGAGGCAGTTACTCAGTGATGTTTTGTGTTCGATTTGCCCCCCCCAAAGGCTTTGCATTTATGCCAAAAAGTATATTCCTTTTTTTTAACAGTATAACTTTAGCGGCTGATTCAAATTTCGGAATTGACGCCTTTCTTACGTACTTTTCAGTATTTGGTGTTCAGCCTTACATTACTCAGTTAGGTAACGCGCTCTGCGGGTGTGGCTACCTTGCGTGATCTGAATAAATGTAACTCAACCGCTGCTGAAAACCCTCCCACTTGCTGGCCAAAATATTTTCTCATGGGAGTTTTCATTTCATAGGGTTTTCATTACATTTATTCTTAAGGCCTAACTATAGTGGTGACTGCCTGTGAAAAGCCAGGAGAGAGCCCTCCATAACATTTCCACAAGAATCAGCTTACCAAATGTCACTCTTTTCGAGTGAAGTTCCCAGTTAATTGCAAAAATTCCTATACAGGTGCAGAGAAATGTATTTTATAAGATGTATCTGTGATGCTACCCTGATACGGGTTGCAAGTTCAAATCCCCAAGGTGACAAGGTACAACTCTGTGGTTCTGCCCCTGAACAGGCAGTTGACCCACTGTTCCCTAGGCCGTCATCGAAAATAAGAAATTGTTCTTAATTGACTTGCCTAGTTAAATAAAGGTAAAAATGTATATATATATATATACACTGGGAAACACTAAAATAACACATCCTAGATCTGAATGAATGAAATATTCTTATTAAATACTTTTTTCTTTACATGGTTGAATGTGCTGACAACAAAATCACACAAAACATTTCAATGGAAATCAAATGTATCAACCCATGGAGGTCTGGATTTGGAGTCACACTCAAAATTAAAGTGGAAAACCACACTACAGACTGATCCAACTTTGATGTAATGTCCTTAAAACAAGTCAAAATGAGGCTCAGTAGTGTGTGTGGCCTCCACGTGCCTGTATGACCTCCCTACAACGCCTGGGCATGCTCCTGATGAGGTGGCGGATGGTCTCCTGAGGGATCTCCTCCCAGATCTGGACTAAAGCATCCGCCAACTCCTGGACAGTCTGAGGTGCAACGTGGCATTGGTGGATGGAGCGAGACATGATGTCCCAAATGTGCTCAATTGGATTCATGTCTGGGGAACGGGCCGGGCCAGTCCATAGCATCAATGTCTTCCTCTTGCAGGAACTGCTGACACACTCCAGCCACATGAGGTCTTGCATGGTCTTGCATTAGGAGGAACCCAGGGCCATCCGCACCAGCATATGGTCTCACAAGGGATCGGAGGATCTCATCTCGGTACCTAATGGCAGTCAGGCTACCTCTGGCGAGCACATGGAGGGCTGTGCGCCCCCCCCAAAGAAATGCTTGACCCACTGCCAAACCGGTCATGCTGGAGGATGTTGCAGGCAGCAGAACGTTCTCCATGGCGTCTCCAGACTCTGTCACGTCTGTCAGGTGCACAATGTGAACCTGCGTTCATCTGTGAAGAGCACAGGGCGCCAGTGGCGAATTTGCCAATCTTGGTGTTCTCTGGCAAATGCCAAACGTCCTGCACGGTGTTGAGATGTAAGCACAACCCCCACCTGTGGACGTCGGGCCCTCATACCACCCTCATGGAGTCTGTTTCTGACCATTTGATCTGACACATGCACATTTGTGGCCTGCTGCAGGGCTCTGGCAGTGCTCCTCCTGCTCCTCCTTGCACAAAGGCGGAGGTAGCGGTCCTGCTGCTGGGTTGTTGCCCTCCTACGGCCTCCTCCACATCTCCTGATGTACTGGCCTGTCTCCTGGTAGCGCCTCCATGCTCTGGACACTATGCGGACAGACACAGCAAACCTTCTTGGCACAGCTCGCATTGATGTGCCATCCTGGATGAGCTGCACTACCTGAGCCACTTATGTGGGTTGTAGACTCCGTCTCATGCTACCACTAGAGTGAAAGCACCACCAGCATTCAAAAGTGACCAAATAATCAGCCAGGAAGCATAGGAACTGAGAAGTGGTCTGTGGTCACCACCTGCAGAACCACTCCTTTATTGGGGGTGTCTTGCTAATTGCCTATAATGTCCACCTGTTGTCTATTCCCTTTGCACAACAGCATGTGAAATGTATTGTCAATCAGTGTTGCTTCCTAAGTGGACAGTTTGATTTCACAGAAGTGTGATTGACTTGGAGTTACATTGTGTTGTTTAAGTGTTCCCTTTATTTTTTTGAGCAGTGTATATACACTCTATACATCTGTGCTAACACTTCCTGGTTGCCTGTGCTACCTATCTACCTAAACTATATATACAAAAGTGCCTGCCAAACACCAGTCTCAACGTCAACAGTGAAGAAGTGACCCCGGGATGCTGCCCTTCTAGGTAGAGTTTCCCTGTCCAGTGTCTGTGTTCTTTTGCCCATCTTAATCTTTTATTTTTATTGGCCAGTCTGAGATATGGCTTTTTCTTTGTAACTCCGCCTGCAAGGCCAGCATCCTGGAGTCGCTTCTTCACTGTTGACGTTGAGACTTGTGTTTTGCGGGTACTATTTAATAAAGCTGCCAGTTTGAGGACTCAAACTAGACACTCTAATGTACTTGTTCTCTTGCTCAGTTGTGCCCTGGGGCCCTCCCACTCTTCTTTCTATTCTGGTTATAGGCAGTTTGCGCTGTTCTGTGAAGGGACTAGTACACAGCGTTGTACGAGATCTTCAGTTTGTTGGCAATTTTTCGCATGGAATAGCCTTCATTTCTCAGAACAATAATAGACTGACGAGTTTCAGAAGAAAGTTCTTTGTATCTGGCCATTTTGAGCCTGTAATCGAAACCACAAATGCTGATGCTCCAGATACTCAACCAGTCTAAGGAAGGCAAGTTGTATTGCTTCTTTAATTAGCATAACCATTTTCAGCTGTGCTAACATAATTGCAAAAGGTTTTCTAATGATCTATTAGACTTTTAAAATGATAAACTTGGATTAGCTAACACAACGTGCCATTGGAACACAGGAGTGATGGTTGATGATAATGGGCCTCTGTACGCCTATGTAGATATTCCATTTAAAAAATCTGCCGTTTCCAGCTACAATAGTCATTTACAACATTAACAATGTCTACACTGTATTTCTGATCAATTTCATGTTATTTTAATGGACGAAATTTTTTATTTTCTTTCAAAAACAAGGACAATTCTAAGTGACTCCAAACTTTTTAAAGGTTGTGTATATGCATACTCGTCTCCATTTTAGCACCAATTGATAGATTGATAAATACTGTGATCTTGTACATTATTTAGGAAAGTATTTCTGAATCATTTAAAAATAAACTGGTTTGATAATAATAATATAATAATAATAATAATTTTGAATAATTTTGCACACCCAATTTTTCAGTTTTTGATTTGTTAAAAAAGTTTGAAATATCCAATAAATGTCGTTCCACTTCATGATTGTGTCCCACTTGTTGTTGATTCTTCACAAAAAAATACAGTTTTATATCTTTATGTTTGAAGCCTGAAATGTGGCAAAAGGTCGCAAAGTTCAAGGGGGCCGAATACTTTCGCAAGGCACTGTACACACACTTAACTCTTGTTGTATACAACATGTTTTGGAGTATTACGAAAGAAAGAAAATGGTTTTCAACCCATGGGAATGTTGGATGATTGGTGTACATATATTTAGAATAGGTAGAATTTTTTTATTTATCCATTATTTTACCAGGTAAGTTGACTGAGAACTCCTTCTCATTTACAGCAACAACCTGGGGAATAGTTACAGGGGAGAGGAGGAGGGATGAATGAGCCAATAGTAAACTGGGGATTATTAGGTGACCGTGATGGTTTGATGGCCAGGATTTAGCCAGGACACCGGGGGTTAACACCACTACTCTTATGATAAGTGCCATGCAATCTTAAATGTCCTCAGAGAGTCAGGACATCTGTTTAATGTCCCACCCAATAGACAACACCTTACACGGGGCAGTCTCCCAACGACTGCTCTGGGAGGCATACAACTGCTGCTGGCAGTTATTTATTTTAGACCAGAGGAAAGAGTGCCTCCTACTGGCCCTCCAACACCACTTCCAGCTGAATCTGGTCTCCCATCCAGGAACTGACCAGGACCAACCCTGCTGAGCTTTAGAAGCAAGCCAGCAGTGGTATGCAGGGTGGTATTCTTCTGGCGTAGTGTACATAGAATAGTGTACATGGAATTACAAGAGGGAGAATAGTGTACATAGAATTACAATCTCAAACGTCACATTTTGAAGTGTTTGGAGGAATTTCAAAAATGTGACGTTTGAGATTCAAGGATGAATGTTTAATTCAGACGTGATACTGTGAGAGCTTGTTGTAAATGGAACATAACTAACTTTTTATGCATTTTTCTCTCTATGCATATTCTGACCTTGAACTCATGCATAAATTCAAGGTCATAATGCCACCACTTTAAACGCATGATGGCATTAACTCCAAAATCCTAAGGTTAGGTATTAACTCTGAAGTGGTTAAGGTAAGGGTTAAGGTTTGGGATAAACTTTAAAACAAAAATCTCAAAATGTACATTCTATTACAGGATTCAAACGCGCAACCCTTGGCACCAGAGGGAGATGCTTACACCAATCCACCATCCCCAGCACCTTTGTAAAACCTAAATCTAGAAGAAAGCTGACAGCTCTCACTCTTGCCCCTGGTTGCCAGTTTACCAACATCCTCAGACATTGACGTTGAATACTGACTTGTAACAAGGGTGACCTGGCTGCCATATACACACACTTAACTCTTGTTGTATACAACATGTTTTGGAGTATTATGTATTCGATATATTTGTATTCTTCTCACTACAATGTTGTTGATCCATCCTCATTTGTTCTACCATCACAGACATTGAACTCTGTAGCTGTTTTAATTTCACCAATGTCCTCGTGGTAATGGTCCCTGTTTCATTGCTGTCCTGCAGCTCGGTTCAAAAGGACAACTTTGAGGAGTCTGGGTGGTTTAACCCATTACAGCCTAAGCTCTGTCTATCTATCTAATATGGAATTGTTTTAAGAAGGTCATACCAAAGGATCATTTTGCTATTTGATTTAGAATTTTAAGACCCCTCGAAGTATAAAAAGTATATAAATTGGTGAACATTTTATTTGGCTCTACTGCTATTAGCCCGGGACAAACACATTGAATAACACTACGACAACAACAGATAGTCCCCCAAACAAATCAAAAGGAAGTTTGTTCTGAAGTGTCTGTCCTATATATAAGATATATAATAAGGATCAGGACACATTTCATTTTTTACATGTGTCTAATCCCAGATTTCTCGCACTAAATAGTCTCCATATATACTTCCATTCATCTTTTCAACGGGTACCGGGTGACCTTCAGACGAGTCAACTGGTACCGGGTGACCTTCAGATGAGTCAACTGGTACCGGGTGACCTTCAGACGAGTCAACTGGTACCGGGTGACCTTCAGACGAGTCAACTGGTACCGGGTGACCTTCAGACGAGTCAACTGGTACCGGGTGACCTTCAGACGAGTCAACTGGTACCGGGGTAACTTCAGGCGAGTCAACTGGTACCGGGGTAACTACAGATGAGTCGACTAGTACCGGGTGACCTTCAGACGAGTCTTCTGAGGCCTGTGGGCGTCCTTGCCCAAAACATTTACTTGTTTGTGAGAGTCTCACCTCTCACATATTGATGAGTATAGTGTATATTGATGAGTATAGTGTATATTGATGTATATTGATGTGTTTAGTGTAAATTGATGTGTATAGTGTATATTGATGAGTATAGTGTATATTGATGTATATTGACGTGTTTAGTGTATATTGATGTGTATAATGTATATTGATGTGTAGCTGCTGGGATGGTGTAAATATAATTAGGCTGCATTACACATCGCAATGGATATTCCAACCCTGAGCCCTTGCCTCTCTCTCTCTCTCTCTCAGCTCAGTTCATCTCTCCATGTCTGCCTCTAGTGCTGACACAGCCCCACCCCCTCTCAGAGAGAGAGAGAGAGAGAGAGAGAGAGAGAGAGAGAGAGAGAGTGAGAGAGAGAGAGAGAGAGAGAGAGAGAGAGAGAGAGAGAGAGACCCCCCTGTCACTGGGCTCTCTAAAAATCTATCAACTGTCATGCTACTGGCCATGCAGGTAGACTATAGACTGATAGACTATTGTGGACCAGAAGTCAGGTAATACTGGAGGCCTGGATCAAAACCGATAGGTTAAAACTGTGGCTCACATACTTTTCTCTCTCCGGCTTTCCTTCCCCTTTCTCTCTGAATCAGTCTTACTTCCCCTATAACTGCCTGTTCCGGTTATCCCCTGAATTCCATTTAAACTAGAGTCATCATGGTTACTCAAACACTCCCTCTTTTTCTTATCCTTTAAGTTTCCTCTTCTCCTCCTCTCCTCCTCCTCCTCCTCGTCCTCATCTTCTCCTCCTCTCCTCCTCATCTGCTCCTCTTCCTCCTCTTCTCCTCTCCTCCTCTTCTCCTCTTCTTCCTCTTCTCCTCCTCTTCTCCTCCTCATCTCTTCTCCTCCTCCTCCTCCTCCTCTTATCCTTTTCTTCTCCTCCTCCTCCTCCTCCTCCTCCTCCTCCTCCTCCTCCTCCTCCTCCTCCTCTTATCCTTCTCTTCTCCTCCTCCTCCTCCTCCTCGTCCTCATCTTCTTCTCCTCTCCTCCTCGTCTGCTCCTCTTCCTACTCTTCTCCTCTCCTCCTCTTCTCCTCTTCTTCCGCTTCTCCTCCTCATCCTCTTCTCCTCCTCCTCCTCCTCCTCCTCTTATCCTTCTCTTCTCCTCCTCCTCCTCCTCTCATCTCATCTCCTCTCCTCTCCTCTCCTCTCCTCTCCTCTCCTCTCCTCTCCTCTCCTCTCCTCTCCTCTTTCTGTTCTCCTCCTCCTCTCCTTCTTTCCTCCTCCTGTTCATCTCTCTCAGTCTCACAGGGAATCAGAACTTCACAGCAATTACATTACCACTCCATCCTCCTCTTTCCCTCCGCCTCTCCTCTTCCCCTTCTCCCTCCCTTCCTCCTCCACCTGACCTCAACTCATCATAAAAACAACCCCCTGATTTGATTAGAAAGTGCATAAGGGCCAGACTGTGGATATAAAGTAGCCAAGGGCCGTGCGGTAGAGTCCACTATGGTGACTAAAGACTATAAGGTGAATGGTCCTTTCATTGATGGATAGAATGAAGGGCTTTCCAGCGCTGATTAGACCGAGCTATATCTAAGCTTTCTTTGTTTGATATGATTAAAGCTTTAATCAGGATTGACAATGTGTGGTGATTGCGAAATAGCATGAGGTCAGGCTCATTGTACAGACATCGAGCTGCTACTATAGCATATGCTTCGGTATGTGAGAGAGCAGATATAGGTCAGCTCACTGACTAATTGTTGCACAATCAGTTATTCGACCATGAAAGCATTGTCAAATGCCATTCTGATTCCTGACTTCCTCCCGTGTGTGTGGTCGAGCCAGCGTGAGTCATTTAGCCCAGGTCATCTAGCCTGGGTCATCAAATCAAATCAAATCAATTTTATTTATATAGCCCTTCGTACATTAGCTGATATCTCAAAGTGCTGTACAGAAACCCAGCCCAAAACCCCAAACAGCAAGCAATGCAGGTGTAGAAGCACGGTGGCTAGCAAAAACTCCATAGAAAGGCCAAAACCTAGGAAGAAACCTAGAGAGGAACCAGGCTATGTGGGGTGGCCAGTCCTCTTCTGGCTGTGTCGGGTGGAGATTATTACAGAACATGGCCAAGATGTTCAAATGTTCATAAATGACCAGCATAGTCAAATAATAATAATCACAGGCAGAACAGTTGAAACTGGAGCAGCAGCATGGCCAGGTGGACTGGGGACAGCAAGGAGTCATCATGCCAGGTAGTCCCGAGGCATGGTCCTAGGGCTCAAGTCCTCCGAGAGAGAGAAAGAAAGAGAGAAAGAGAGAATTAGAGAGAGCATACTTAAATTCACACAGGACACCGGATAGGACAGGAGAAGTACTCCAGATATAACAAACTGACCCTAGCCCCCCGACACATAAACTACTGCAGCATAAATACTGGAGGCTGAGACAGGAGGGGTCAGGAGACACTGTGGCTCCATCCGATGACACCCCCGGACAGGCCCAAACAGGAAGGATATAACCCCACCCACTTTGCCAAAGCACAGCCCACACACCACTAGAGGGATATCTTCAACCACCAACTTACCATCCTGAGACAAGGCTGAGTATAGCCCACAAAGTTCTCCGCCACGGCACAACCCAAGGGGGGGGGGGGGGGGGGGGGGTGCCAACCCAGACAGGAAGATCACATCAGTGACTCAACCCACTCAAGTGACGCACCCCTCCTAGGGACGGTATGAAAGAGCCCTAGTAAGCCAGTGACTCAGCCCCTGTAATAGGGTTAGAGGCAGAGAATCCCAGTGGAAAGAGGGGAACCGGCCAGGCAGAGACAGCAAGGGCAGTTCGTTGCTCCAGAGCCTTTCCGTTCACCTTCACACTCCTGGGCCAGACTACACTCAATCATATGACCCACTGAAGAGATGCGTCTTCAGTAAAGACTTAAAGGTTGAGACCGAATTTGCGTCTCTCACATGGGTAGGCAGACCATTCCATAAAAATTGAGCTCTATAAGAGAAAGCCCTACCTCCAGCTGTTTGCTTAGAAATTCTAGGGACAATTAGGATGCCTGCGTCTTGTGACCGTAGCGTACATGTAGGTATGTACGGCAGGACCAAATCAGAGAGATAGGTAGGAGCAAACCCATGTAATGCTTTGTAGGTTAGCAGTAAAACCTTGAAATCAACCCTTGCCTTGACAGGAAGCCAGTGTAGAGAGGCTAGCACTGGAGTAATATGATAACATTTTTTGGTTCTAGTCAGGATTCTAGCAGCCGTATTTAGCACTAACTGAAGTTTATTTAGTGCTTTATCCTGGTAGCTGGAAAGTAGAGCACTGCAGTAGTCTAACCTCGAAGTAACAAAAGCATGGATTAATTTTTCTGCATAATTTTTGGACAGAAAGTTTCTGATTTTTGCAATGTTACATAGATGGAAAAAAGCTGTCATTGAAACAGTCTTGATATGTTCTTCAAAAGAGAGATCAGGGTCCAGAGTAACGCCGAGGTCCTTCACAGTTTTATTTGAGACGGCTGTACAACCATTAAGATTAATTGTCAGATTCAACAGAAGATCTCTTTGTTTCTTGGGACCTAGAACAAGCATGTCTGTTTGTCCGAGTTTAAAAGTAGAAAGTTTGCAGCCATCCACTTCCTTATGTCTGAAACACATGCTTCTAGCGAGTGCAATTTTGGGGATTCACCATGTTTCATTGAGATGTGACAAGGCCGAGTATGTGTGTGTTATCAACATAGCAGTGAAAGTTAGCATCATGTTTTCGAATGACATCCCCAAGAGGTAAAATATATAGTGAAAACAATAGTGGTCCTAAAACGGAACCTTGAGGAACACCGAAATTTACAGTTGATTTGTCAGAGGACAAACCATTCACAGAGACAAAATGATATCTTTCCGACAGATAAGATATAAACCAGGCCAGAACTTGTTCGTGTAGACCAATTTGGGTTTCCTATCTCTCCAAAAGAATGTGGTGATCGATGGTATCAAGAGCAGCACTAAGGTCTAGGAGCACGAGGACAGATGCAGAGCCTCGGTCTGATGCCATTAAAAGGTAATTTACCACAAGTGCAGTCTCAGTGCTATGATGGGGTCTAAAACAAGACTGAAGCATTTCGTATACATTGTTTGTCTTCAGGAAGGCAGTGAGTTGCTGCGCAACAGCCTTTTCTAAAATGTAAAAAAAAATTGAGAGGAATGGAAGATTCGATATAGGCCGATAGTTTTTTATATTTTCTGGGTCAAGGTTTGGCTTTTTCAAGAGAGGCTTTATTACTGCCACTTTTAGTGAGTTTGGTACACATCCGGTGGATAGAGAGCCGTTTATTATGTTCAACATAGGAAGGCCAAGCACAGAAAGCAGCTCTTTCAGTGGTTTAGTTGGAATAGGGTCCGGTATGCAGCTTGAAGGTTTAGATACCATGATTATTTTCATCATTGTGTCAAGAGATATAGTACTAAAACACTTGAGTGTCTCTCTTGATCCTAGGTCCTGGCAGAGTTGGGCAGACTCAGGACAACTGAGCTTTGAAGGAATACGCATGCTATTTTCCTCAAAGAAGTTCATGAATTTATTACTGCTGAAGTGAAAGGCATCCTCTCTTGGGGAATGCTGCTTTTTAATTAGCTTTGCGATTTTCCTCAATTAAGTTGAAAAATAGGATGATCGAGCAGCAGTAAGGGCTCTTCGATACTGCACGGTACTGTCTTTCCAAGCTAGTCGGAAGACTTCCAGTTTGGTATGTTGCCATTTCCATTCCAATTTTCTGGAAGCTTGCTTCAGAGCTCAGGTATTTTCTGTGTACCAGGGAGCTAGTTTCTTATGAGAAATGTTTTTAGTTTTTAGGGGTGCAACTGCATCTAGGGTATTGCACAAGGTTAAATTGAGTTCCTCAGTTAGGTGGTTAACTGATTTTTGTCCTCTGGCGTCCTTGGGTAGA
Organism: Oncorhynchus mykiss; assembly: GCF_057628025.1. Taxonomy (NCBI): domain Eukaryota; kingdom Metazoa; phylum Chordata; class Actinopteri; order Salmoniformes; family Salmonidae; genus Oncorhynchus; species Oncorhynchus mykiss. The sequence goes on along the minus strand of NC_143030.1, from coordinate 79,723,543 downwards.
CAGAGGGAGTCTGGAAGGACATCAAAGAATCTTTGTGTTGTCTGTGAATTTATAGCACGACTTTTGATGTTTCTTGTTTGGGGTCTGAGCAGATTATTTGTTGCAATTGCAAACGTAATAAAATGGTCGTCCGATAGTCCAGGATTATGAGGAAAAACTTTCAGATCCACAACATTTATTCTATGGGACAAAACTAGGTCCAGAGTATGACTGTGACAGTGAGTAGTTCCAGAGACATGTTGGACAAAACCCACTGAGTCGATCACTATTCCATGTGAATATTGAAGTCACCAAAGATTAGAATATTATCTGCTATGACTACAAGGTCCGATAGGAATTCAGGGAACTGAATGAGGAATGCTGTATATGGCCCAGGAGGCCTGTAAACAGTAGCTATAAAAAGTGATTGAGTAGGCTGCATAGATGTCATGACTAGAAGCTCAAAAGACGAAAACGCTATTTTTTTTTGTAAATTGAAATTTGCTATCGTAAATGTTAGCAACACCTCCGACTTTGCGGGATGCACGGGGGATATGGTCACTAGTGTAACTATAGGTCAGGCCTCATTTAACACAGTAAATTCATCAGGCTTAAGCCATGTTTCAGTCAGGCCAATCACATCAAGATTATGATCAGTGATTAGTTAATTGACTATAATTGCCTTTGAAGTAAGGGATCTAACATTAAGTAGCCCTATTTTGAGATGTGAGGTATCATGATCTCTTTCAATAATGACAGGAATGGAGGAGGTCTTTATCCTAATGATATTGCTAAGGTGAACACCGCCATGTTTAATTTTGCCCAACCTAGGACGAGGCACAGACACGGTCTCAATGGGGATAGCTGAGCTGACTACACTGACTGTGCTAGTGACAGACTCCACTATGCTGGCAGGCTGGCTAACAGCCTGCTGACTGGCCTGCACCCTATTTCATTGTGGAGCTAGAGGAGTTAGAGCCCTGTCTATGTTGGTAGATAAGATGAGAGCACCGCTCCAGCTAGGAGGGAGTCCGTCACTCCTCAGCAGGTCAGGCTTGGTCCTGTTTGTGGGTGAGTCCCAGAAAGAGGGTCAATTATCTACAAATTCTATGTTTTGGGAGGGGCAGAAAACAGTTTTCAACCAGCGATTGAGTTGTGAGACTCTGCTGTAGAGCTCATCACTCCCCCTAACTGGGAGTGGGCCAGAGACAATTCTTAGAGAAAAATGTTCCAACAGGGTTCTGCTGTTGTTCTGCTGTTGATCCTCTAGCCTTGGTCATCTAGCCTGGGTCATCTAGCCTGGGTCATCTAGCCTGGGTCATCTAGCCTTGGTCATCTAGCCTGGGTCATCTAGCCTGGGTCATCTAGCCTGGGTCATCTAGCCTTGGTCATCTAGCCTGGGTCATCTAGCCTGGCTCATCTAGCCTTGGTCATCTAGCCTGGGTCATCTAGCCTGGGTCATCTAGCCTGGCTCATCTAGCCTGGGTCATCTAGCCTGGCTCATCTAGCCTGGGTCATCTAGCCTGGCTCATCTAGCCTGGGTCAGCTAGCCTGCGTCATCTAGCCTGGGTCATCTAGCCTGGGTCATCTAGCCTGGGTCATCTAGCCTGGCTCATCTAGCCTGGGTCATCTAGCCTGGCTCATCTAGCCTGGGTCATCTAGCCTGGCTCATCTAGCCTGGGTCTGCTAGCCTGGGTCATCTAGCCTGGGTCATCTAGCCTGGCTCATCTAGCCTGGGTCATCTAGCCTGGGTCATCTAGCCTCGGTCATGTTGATGCTAGCTACCACATTACCTTGTGGAAGGACACTTCAGTACAATGGTTGACATTCTAATGCCAGCTGTCATTGTATTCCTATAAATATTGTTTGCACTGTTGTCCAAGGCACGTAGTGTGTGTCTCCCAGGCTGTCAGAATTGGAATATCGAGGTGCTAGGGTACGATGACCCCTGTCAAAGTGGTTCTGGTTCTCATCAGGATAAGTGGAACGTGGCGTTTGAGGAATCAGAGCACGTGGCTCGAGCCCAACAGTGGAGGCACGTGGTGTGCAATCAGAGTCTTATTCATTATGCATCCAACGAAGGAAAACGGATTGCAACAGGAAGGGACCACCTGAACTTGTCCAGTAAGTCACGCTCGTTTCCGTTTTCTGTTGCAAAACATTTTGTAGCGTTTTTGTTACGTGCAATAATGAATACCACCAATACTGGCATATGGTGGGAGAGCTGTCCATCTCTCTGGTGCTGCTGACAACAAACTGTCGTCAATTCAAAACCTTCTCTATTTCTGTCCGATTCTCTCTGCAGCCAATGTACTTTCAGTTGATTAGTCTTGAAATTGAAATACACAACAAGTTGAGCTGTTTAGATTTTCACCACAGAGGCCATATTTCATAAAGGATTTGAGTTCAGACATGAATCAACAAGAGGCATTGTGGAATCTGGCCTAAAGCCTTTAAATGATTTACTGCCACATTATCAGTCATAGCCTAGTCAACTGCATTATCAGTCACAGCCTAGTCATCTTCATTATCAGTCACAGCCTAGTCATCTTCATTATCAGTCACAGCCTAGTCATCTTCATTATCAGTCACAGCCTAGTCATATGCATTATTAGTCATAGCCTAGTCAGCTGGATTATCAGTCACAGCCTAGTCACCTGCATTATCAGTCACAGCCTAGTCATCTGCATTATCAGTCACAGCCTAGTCATCTTCATTATCAGTCACAGCCTAGTCATATGCATTATTAGTCATAGCCTAGTCAGCTGCATTATCAGTCACAGCCTAGGTGTCTGCATTATCAGTCACAGCCTAGTCATCTTCATGTTCAGTTATAGCCTAGTCCTCTTTATTATCAGTCACAGCCTAGTCATCTTCATGTTCAGTTATAGCCTAGTCGTCTGCATTATCAGTCATAGCCTAGTCGTCTGTATTATCAGTCACAGCCTAGTCATCTTCATTATCAGTCACAGCCTAGTCATCTTCATTATCAGTCACAGCCTAGTCATATGCATTATTAGTCATAGCCTAGTCAGCTGCATTATCAGTCACAGCCTAGTCATCTGCATTATCAGTCACAGCCTAGTCATCTTCATGTTCAGTTATAGCCTAGTCCTCTTTATTATCAGTCACAGCCTAGTCATCTTCATGTTCAGTTATAGCCTAGTCGTCTTCATGTTCAGTTATAGCCTAGTCCTCTTCATTATCAGTTATAGCCTAGTCATCTTCATGTTCAGTCATAGCCTAGTCGTCTGTATTATTTATTTTATTTATTTTTATTTCACCTTTATTTAACCAGGTAGGCAAGTTGAGAACAAGTTCTCATTTACAATTGCGACCTGGCCAAGATAAATCAAAGCAGTTCGACACATACAACGACACATGGAGTAAAACAAACATACAGTCAATAATACAGTATAAACAAGTCTATATACGATGTGAGCACATGAGGTGAGATAAGGGAGGTAAAGGCAAAAAGGCCATGGTGGCCTTTATCAGTCATAGCCTAGTCGTCTGTATTATCAGCCATAGCCTAGTTGTCTGCATTATCAGTTATAGGCTAGTCATCTGTATTATCAGTCATAGCCTAGTCGTCTGTATTATCAGTTATAGGCTAGTCAGTTATAGGCTAGTCATCTTCAATGTTAGCTTAAGTCAAATCAAAGTAACATTCTAGAGGCACATGCGCGAACCGGTTACATGCATGGAGTGTGAATAGCTCCGTTTTGTACTGACAACATTGTGGTTATATTTAGAAACCAGACAACAAAGTTTAAACTAAGCCTTTAAAATTCTTAAATCAACATATGCCTAAGCAACTGGGAGCCTCTGCACAACAGAGAACCAATCAGTTGGTAAAGCGAAGTGGCGACACAAATCCAACAAGCCATGGCTTCCCGCAGACATAAAGACTGGGGAGCAAACGAGGGTAATGAACAGCTGTAGGATATCTAGGAAAACATCGCTAAAATGCTCTCAATGCTCACCACAACCAACTAACTGCTATGATCTGTTGTTACTAAAAAAAAGTAGATTAGCTCTGAAAGAAAGTAGAGGCCATCATGTCAGATGTGCACAAACAAGGCGTTCGCCTGAACGAACAAAACATCAAAGTTAAACTTTTGGAAAGAAGATGAATTGGACCAGCATGAAAACAGAATAAAACTAAGCAACATAGGAATATTGTCCTTTAAAGATGGGGGGGGGGGGGGGAGATGAGACCTTTTACAGCTACGTTGTCAAACTAATATCAGAGGAACTTGACGTAGGTACATCGCCAGTGGATCTAGGACGATGCCATAGGATTGGTGTGAAACAGAATGCTAAATAACCCACACATGGTAAAATGGTCAAGCATGTGAAACTATCAACTATCAAAGTCAACATTCTGAAGGCACAGTGGGGGAAAGGAGATCAAAATCCACGGCCAGCCCATTTGATTCGTCCAGGACCAGTCTGCTAGGCTGAGAAAGAGATGCAAGGAATACATTCAGATCAGACAGTCAGGACTTACAGCTGCAAAAGGTGGCGCTACAAAGTATTAACTTAAGGGGGCTGAATAATTTTGCACGCCCAATTTTTCAGTTTTTGATTTGTTAAAAAAGTTTGAAATATCCAATAAATGTCGTTCCACTTCATGATTGTGTCCCACTTGTTGTTGATTCTTCACAAAAAAACAGTTTATATCTTTATGTTTGAAGCCTGAAATGTGGCAAAAGGTCGCAAAGTTCAAGGGGGCCGAATACTTTCGCAAGGCACTGTAAATACACAGGGGATAATGGACAAAATAGGAGACACAAGACAGGTGAAACAGATCAGGGTGTGGCACACACAACATATTAACTTCTTCGGGAAGGTTCGAGCTAACGTAGGCTAATGCGATTAGCATGAGGTTGTAAGTAACAAGATCATTTCACAGGACATAGACATATCTGATATTGTCAGAAAGCTTAAATTCTTGTTAATCTAACTGCACTGTCCAGTTTACAGTAGCTATTAGAGTGAAAGAATACCATGGTATTGTTTGTGGAGAGTGCACAATTTTGAACATGAAAAGTTATTAATGAACAAATTGGGCACAGTTGGGCAGTCTTGATACAAAAGTTTGAACAGAAATGCAATGGTTCATTGTATCAGTCTAGAACATTGCACATACACTGGTGCCATCTAGTGGCCAAACTCTAAATTGGACATGGGCTGGAATAATACATGATGGCCTTTCTCTTGCATTTCAAAGATGATGGTACAAAAAAATACAAAAGTTTGTTTATTCTTTGTATTATCTTTTACCAGATCTATTATGTTATATTCTACTACATTCCTTTCACATTTCCATAAACCTCAAAGTGTTTCCTTTCAAATGATACCAAGAATATGCATATCCTTGCTTCAGGGTCTGAGCTACAGGCAGTTAGATTTGAGAATGTAATTTTAGTTGAAAATTGATTTAAAAAAAAGGGCCTAATCCTTGGGATGCTTAATAAGAGACAACAAACAACAAATATATAAAGATAACTTTATCCCATTTACTCAACAATATGAAAGCGGATCTAATTAAATGGAACATTCTCCCCATAAATCATACAGGTAGAAGAAACATCTTTAGAACGGCATGGCTCACTAAGTTTCTAGATTTATTTTTGGTAATACCAATATCCTAAAGCAAAAATAAAAAAATAAAAATCTTTAAATGTTCAAGAACCTTATGCTTTTTGGGGGGCTATCAATGAAGCCTGTGCACATTCCATGTAATAAGTTGGGTTTTGTTGGCCTGTACTTATAGAATCAAAGACATTCTTTAAAAATAAATACTCAGTCATTACACACTTCATGTGGTCAAATAAAACTCCTAGATTAAATAGTTTTACACACATTATTTATTTTTTTTACCAGGGGCTCAACTTTCACTGGGATGGGGGAGGACATGTCGTGTGTGTGTGTGTCCCCCCACACACACACACATTCCGAAATTGCATTTGCACTCCTGGTTTTGGAATTGTATCAACTCACCACCCAAGGTCTTTACTTGCGATATACAGTTAAATAAACTAATGGGGAACAATGGGAACATATTGAAAATCCGTAGGATCCTCACAGAATATTTTCTAGTGTCTGTTTTTAAAAGGAATGACACTAAGAACATTAACAACTTCCTAGTTTAGAACACCATAGCAACAGGAATGAAAATAAAACAGATTCTACAAGAACCAAAATCACACCCCATAAACACACCCCTATTGAACAATCCTTGAATAGCTTTTCACAATTCACTGATCAATTGGAAATTCTAAAGGCATAGAAACCGTAAATGAAGCTTTAATAGGAAATACAATTATTTCAATGACAGAAGTAGAAAGCAATTTTGGACTGACCAATTTTATATTTTATAATGACATTTTATAATATATACAACTTAAAAGTTTTGTAATCACGAAATTTCGACCTGAAAGTTTTTGGACAGAGCAATGTTGAGGGAATCCTATTTGTGTCAGTAAAGGATACTCATATGATAGGTAAGATATACAAAACCTTACAGAGAGCATATCACACTGACAATGTCGTAGAAAAAATATGTCAACTATTTGAAAAAAAGACTTAAAAAGAACTGAAATAGGAAGAAGATGGAGGGAGTGATGGAACATATCAAACAGAATGGGAGTGTTGGAACATATCAAACAGAATGGGAGTGATGGAACATATCAAACAGAATGGGAGTGATAGAACATATCAAACAGAATGGGAGTGATAGAACATATCAAACAGAATGGGAGTGATGGAACATATCAAACAGAATGGGAGTGTTGGAACATATCAAACAGAATGGGAGTGATGGAACATATCAAACAGAATGGGAGTGTTGGAACATATCAAACAGAATGGGAGTGATAGAACATATCAAACAGAATGGGAGTGATGGAACATATCAAACAGAATGGGAGTGATAGAACATATCAAACAGAATGGGAGTGATGGAACATATCAAACAGAATGGGAGTGTTGGAACATATCAAACAGAATGGGAGTGTTGGAACATATCAAACAGAATGGGAGTGATAGAACATATCAAACAGAATGGGAGTGATGGAACATATCAAACAGAATGGGAGTGATAGAACATATCAAACAGAATGGGAGTGATGGAACATATCAAACAGAATGGGAGTGTTGGAACATATCAAACAGAATGGGAGTGATAGAACATATCAAACAGAATGGGAGTGATGGAACATATCAAACAGAATGGGAGTGATGGAACATATCAAACAGAATGGGAGTGATAGAACATATCAAACAGAATGGGAGTGATGGAACATATCAAACAGAATGGGAGTGTTGTATCATATCAAACAGAATGGGAGTGATGGAACATATCAAACAGAATGGGAGTGATGGAACATATCAAACATAATGGGAGTGATGGAACATATCAAACAGAATGGGAGTGATGGAACATATCAAACAGAATGGGAGTGATGGAACATATCAAACAGAATGGGAGTGATGGAACATATCAAACAGAATGGGAGTGTTGGAACATATCAAACAGAATGGGAGTGATGGAACATATCAAACAGAATGGGAGTGATGGAACATATCAAACAGAATGGGAGTGATAGAACATATCAAACAGAATGGGAGTGTTGGAACATATCAAACAGAATGGGAGTGATGGAACATATCAAACAGAATGGGAGTGATGGAACATATCAAACAGAATGGGAGTGATGGAACATATCAAACAGAATGGGAGTGATAGAACATATCAAACAGAATGGGAGTGATGGAACATATCAAACAGAATGGGAGTGATAGAACATATCAAACATAATGGGAGTGATAGAACATATCAAACATAATGGGAGTGATAGAACATATCAAACAGAATGGGAGTGTTGTATCATATCAAACATAATGGGAGTGATAGAACATATCAAACAGAATGGGAGTGATAGAACATATCAAACAGAATGGGAGTGATAGAACATATCAAACAGAATGGGAGTGTTGGAACATATCAAACAGAATGGGAGTGTTGTATCATATCAAACAGAATGGGAGTGATGGAACATATCAAACAGAATGGGAGTGATGGAACATATCAAACAGAATGGGAGTGATAGAACATATCAAACAGAATGGGAGTGATGGAACATATCAAACAGAATGGGAGTGATGGAACATATCAAACAGAATGGGAGTGTTGTATCATATCAAACAGAATGGGAGTGATAGAACATATCAAACAGAATGGGAGTGATAGAACATATCAAACAGAATGGGAGTGATGGAACATATCAAACAGAATGGGAGTGATAGAACATATCAAACAGAATGGGAGTGATAGAACATATCAAACAGAATGGGAGTGATGGAACATATCAAACATAATGGGAGTGATAGAACATATCAAACAGAATGGGAGTGATGGAACATATCAAACAGAATGGGAGTGTTGGAACATGTCAAACAGAATGGGAGTGTTGTATCATATCAAACAGAATGGGAGTGTTGTATCATATCAAACAGAATGGGAGTGATAGAACATATCAAACAGAATGGGAGTGATAGAACATATCAAACAGAATGGGAGTGATAGAACATATCAAACAGAATGGGAGTGATAGAACATATCAAACAGAATGGGAGTGATGGAACATATCAAACAGAATGGGAGTGATAGAATATATCAAACAGAATGGGAGTGATAGAACATATCAAACAGAATGGGAGTGATGGAACATATCAAACAGAATGGGAGTGATAGAATATATCAAACAGAATGGGAGTGATAGAACATATCAAACAGAATGGGAGTGATAGAACATATCAAACAGAATGGGAGTGATAGAACATATCAAACAGAATGGGAGTGATAGAACATATCAAACAGAATGGGAGTGATAGAACATATCAAACAGAATGGGAGTGATGGAACATATCAAACAGAATGGGAGTGATGGAACATATCAAACAGAATGGGAGTGATGGAACATATCAAACAGAATGGGAGTGATAGAACATATCAAACAGAATGGGAGTGATGGAACATATCAAACAGAATGGGAGTGTTGGAACATATCAAACAGAATGGGAGTGATGGAACATATCAAACAGAATGGGAGTGATGGAACATATCAAACAGAATGGGAGTGATAGAACATATCAAACATAATGGGAGTGATGGAACATATCAAACAGAATGGGAGTGTTGTATCATATCAAACAGAATGGGAGTGTTGGAACATATCAAACAGAATGGGAGTGATGGAACATATCAAACAGAATGGGAGTGATAGAACATATCAAACAGAATGGGAGTGTTGTATCATATCAAACAGAATGGGAGTGATAGAACATATCAAACAGAATGGGAGTGTTGGAACATATCAAACAGAATGGGAGTGATGGAACATATCAAACAGAATGGGAGTGATAGAACATATTAAACAGAATGGGAGTGATAGAACATATCAAACAGAATGGGAGTGATAGAACATATCAAACAGAATGGGAGTGTTGTATCATATCAAACAGAATGGGAGTGATGGAACATATCAAACAGAATGGGAGTGATGGAACATATCAAACAGAATGGGAGTGATGGAACATATCAAACAGAATGGGAGTGATGGAACATATCAAACAGAATGGGAGTGATAGAATATATCAAACAGAATGGGAGTGATAGAACATATCAAACAGAATGGGAGTGTTGTATCATATCAAACAGAATGGGAGTGTTGTATCATATCAAACAGAATGGGAGTGATAGAACATATCAAACAGAATGGGAGTGATGGAACATATCAAACAGAATGGGAGTGATGGAACATATCAAACAGAATGGGAGTGATAGAACATATCAAACAGAATGGGAGTGATGGAACATATCAAACAGAATGGGAGTGATAGAACATATCAAACAGAATGGGAGTGATGGAACATATCAAACAGAATGGGAGTGATGGAACATATCAAACAGAATGGGAGTGATAGAACATATCAAACAGAATGGGAGTGATGGAACATATCAAACAGAATGGGAGTGATAGAACATATCAAACAGAATGGGAGTGTTGGAACATATCAAACAGAATGGGAGTGATAGAACATATCAAACAGAATGGGAGTGATAGAACATATCAAACATAATGGGAGTGATAGAACATATCAAACAGAATGGGAGTGATAGAACATATCAAACAGAATGGGAGTGATGGAACATATCAAACAGAATGGGAGTGATGGAACATATCAAACATAATGGGAGTGATGGAACATATCAAACAGAATGGGAGTGATGGAACATATCAAACAGAATGGGAGTGATAGAACATATCAAACAGAATGGGAGTGATAGAACATATCAAACATAATGGGAGTGATAGAACATATCAAACAGAATGGGAGTGATAGAACATATCAAACAGAATGGGAGTGATGGAACATATCAAACAGAATGGGAGTGATGGAACATATCAAACATAATGGGAGTGATGGAACATATCAAACAGAATGGGAGTGATGGAACATATCAAACATAATGGGAGTGATAGAACATATCAAACAGAATGGGAGTGATGGAACATATCAAACAGAATGGGAGTGATGGAGCATATCAAACAGAATGGGAGTGATGGAACATATCAAACAGAATGGGAGTGTTGGAACATATCAAACAGAATGGGAGTGATGGAACATATCAAACAGAATGGGAGTGATGGAACATATCAAACAGAATGGGAGTGATAGAACATATCAAACAGAATGGGAGTGATGGAACATATCAAACAGAATGGGAGTGATAGAACATATCAAACAGAATGGGAGTGATGGAACATATCAAACAGAATGGGAGTGATGGAACATATCAAACAGAATGGGAGTGATAGAACATATCAAACAGAATGGGAGTGTTGGAACATATCAAACAGAATGGGAGTGATGGAACATATCAAACAGAATGGGAGTGTTGGAACATATCAAACAGAATGGGAGTGATGGAACATATCAAACAGAATGGGAGTGATGGAACATATCAAACAGAATGGGAGTGATAGAACATATCAAACAGAATGGGAGTGATAGAACATATCAAACAGAATGGGAGTGATAGAACATATCGAACAGAATGGGAGTGATAGAACATATCAAACAGAATGGGAGTGATGGAACATATCAAACAGAATGGGAGTGATAGAACATATTAAACAGAATGGGAGTGATGGAACATATCAAACAGAATGGGAGTGATGGAACATATCAAACAGAATGGGAGTGATGGAACATATCAAACAGAATGGGAGTGATGGAACATATCAAACAGAATGGGAGTGTTGTATCATATCAAACAGAATGGGAGTGTTGTATCATATCAAACAGAATGGGAGTGATAGAACATGTCAAACAGAATGGGAGTGATGGAACATATCAAACAGAATGGGAGTGATGGAACATATCAAACAGAATGGGAGTGTTGTATCATATCAAACAGAATGGGAGTGTTGTATCATATCAAACAGAATGGGAGTGATAGAACATGTCAAACAGAATGGGAGTGATAGAACATATCAAACAGAATGGGAGTGATAGAACATGTCAAACAGAATGGGAGTGATGGAACATATCAAACAGAATGGGAGTGATGGAACATATCAAACAGAATGGGAGTGATGGAACATATCAAACAGAATGGGAGTGATGGAACATATCAAACAGAATGGGAGTGATGGAACATATCAAACAGAATGGGAGTGATGGAACATATCAAACAGAATGGGAGTGATGGAACATATCAAACAGAATGGGAGTGTTGGAACATATCAAACAGAATGGGAGTGATGGAACATATCAAACAGAATGGGAGTGATGGAACATATCAAACAGAATGGGAGTGATGGAACATATCAAACAGAATGGGAGTGATAGAACATATCAAACAGAATGGGAGTAATGGAACATATCAAACAGAATGGGAGTGATAGAACATATCAAACAGAATGGGAGTGTTGGAACATATCAAACAGAATGGGAGTGATAGAACATATCAAACAGAATGGGAGTGATGGAACATATCAAACAGAATGGGAGTGTTGGAACATATCAAACAGAATGGGAGTGATGGAACATATCAAACAGAATGGGAGTGATAGAACATATCAAACAGAATGGGAGTGATGGAACATATCAAACAGAATGGGAGTGTTGTATCATATCAAACAGAATGGGAGTGTTGTATCATATCAAACAGAATGGGAGTGATGGAACATATCAAACAGAATGGGAGTGTTGTATCATATCAAACAGAATGGGAGTGATGGAACATATCAAACAGAATGGGAGTGATGGAACATATCAAACAGAATGGGAGTGATGGAACATATCAAACAGAATGGGAGTGATGGAACATATCAAACAGAATGGGAGTGTTGGAACATATCAAACAGAATGGGAGTGATAGAACATATCAAACAGAATGGGAGTGTTGGAACATATCAAACAGAATGGGAGTGATGGAACATATCAAACAGAATGGGAGTGATAGAACATATCAAACAGAATGGGAGTGTTGGAACATATCAAACAGAATGGGAGTGATAGAACATATCAAACAGAATGGGAGTGTTGTATCATATCAAACAGAATGGGAGTGATAGAACATATCAAACAGAATGGGAGTGATGGAACATATCAAACAGAATGGGAGTGATGGAACATATCAAACAGAATGGGAGTGTTGGAACATATCAAACAGAATGGGAGTGATAGAACATATCAAACAGAATGGGAGTGTTGTATCATATCAAACAGAATGGGAGTGATAGAACATGTCAAACAGAATGGGAGTGATGGAACATATCAAACAGAATGGGAGTGATGGAACATATCAAACAGAATGGGAGTGTTGTATCATATCAAACAGAATGGGAGTGTTGTATCATATCAAACAGAATGGGAGTGATAGAACATGTCAAACAGAATGGGAGTGATAGAACATATCAAACAGAATGGGAGTGATAGAACATGTCAAACAGAATGGGAGTGATGGAACATATCAAACAGAATGGGAGTGATGGAACATATCAAACAGAATGGGAGTGATGGAACATATCAAACAGAATGGGAGTGATGGAACATATCAAACAGAATGGGAGTGATGGAACATATCAAACAGAATGGGAGTGATGGAACATATCAAACAGAATGGGAGTGATGGAACATATCAAACAGAATGGGAGTGTTGGAACATATCAAACAGAATGGGAGTGATGGAACATATCAAACAGAATGGGAGTGATGGAACATATCAAACAGAATGGGAGTGATGGAACATATCAAACAGAATGGGAGTGATAGAACATATCAAACAGAATGGGAGTAATGGAACATATCAAACAGAATGGGAGTGATAGAACATATCAAACAGAATGGGAGTGTTGGAACATATCAAACAGAATGGGAGTGATAGAACATATCAAACAGAATGGGAGTGATGGAACATATCAAACAGAATGGGAGTGTTGGAACATATCAAACAGAATGGGAGTGATGGAACATATCAAACAGAATGGGAGTGATAGAACATATCAAACAGAATGGGAGTGATGGAACATATCAAACAGAATGGGAGTGTTGTATCATATCAAACAGAATGGGAGTGTTGTATCATATCAAACAGAATGGGAGTGATGGAACATATCAAACAGAATGGGAGTGTTGTATCATATCAAACAGAATGGGAGTGATGGAACATATCAAACAGAATGGGAGTGATGGAACATATCAAACAGAATGGGAGTGATGGAACATATCAAACAGAATGGGAGTGATGGAACATATCAAACAGAATGGGAGTGTTGGAACATATCAAACAGAATGGGAGTGATAGAACATATCAAACAGAATGGGAGTGTTGGAACATATCAAACAGAATGGGAGTGATGGAACATATCAAACAGAATGGGAGTGATAGAACATATCAAACAGAATGGGAGTGTTGGAACATATCAAACAGAATGGGAGTGATAGAACATATCAAACAGAATGGGAGTGTTGTATCATATCAAACAGAATGGGAGTGATAGAACATATCAAACAGAATGGGAGTGATGGAACATATCAAACAGAATGGGAGTGATGGAACATATCAAACAGAATGGGAGTGTTGGAACATATCAAACAGAATGGGAGTGATAGAACATATCAAACAGAATGGGAGTGTTGGAACATATCAAACAGAATGGGAGTGATGGAACATATCAAACAGAATGGGAGTGATAGAACATATCAAACAGAATGGGAGTGTTGGAACATATCAAACAGAATGGGAGTGATAGAACATATCAAACAGAATGGGAGTGTTGGAACATATCAAACAGAATGGGAGTGATAGAACATATCAAACAGAATGGGAGTGTTGTATCATATCAAACAGAATGGGAGTGATGGAACATATCAAACAGAATGGGAGTGATAGAACATATCAAACAGAATGGGAGTGTTGGAACATATCAAACAGAATGGGAGTGATAGAACATATCAAACAGAATGGGAGTGTTGTATCATATCAAACAGAATGGGAGTGATGGAACATATCAAACAGAATGGGAGTGATGGAACATATCAAACAGAATGGGAGTGATAGAACATATCAAACAGAATGGGAGTGATGGAACATATCAAACAGAATGGGAGTGATAGAACATATCAAACAGAATGGGAGTGTTGGAACATATCAAACAGAATGGGAGTGATAGAACATATCAAACAGAATGGGAGTGTTGGAACATATCAAACAGAATGGGAGTGTTGTATCATATCAAACAGAATGGGAGTGATGGAACATATCAAACAGAATGGGAGTGTTGTATCATATCAAACAGAATGGGAGTGATAGAACATATCAAACAGAATGGGAGTGATAGAACATATCAAACAGAATGGGAGTGATGGAACATATCAAACAGAATGGGAGTGATAGAACATATCAAACAGAATGGGAGTGATAGAACATATCAAACAGAATGGGAGTGATAGAACATATCAAACAGAATGGGAGTGATGGAACATATCAAACAGAATGGGAGTGATAGAACATATCAAACAGAATGGGAGTGATAGAACATATCAAACAGAATGGGAGTGATAGAACATATCAAACAGAATGGGAGTGATAGAACATATCAAACAGAATGGGAGTGATGGAACATATCAAACAGAATGGGAGTGATGGAGCATATCAAACAGAATGGGAGTGATGGAACATATCAAACAGAATGGGAGTGATGGAACATATCAAACAGAATGGGAGTGTTGTATCATATCAAACAGAATGGGAGTGATGGAACATATCAAACAGAATGGGAGTGATAGAACATATCAAACAGAATGGGAGTGATAGAACATATCAAACAGAATGGGAGTGATAGAACATATCAAACAGAATTTACAGCACAAAGACAAGAGTCAACGAACAATGAGTCAATAATTGATGCCTTCTGGGAGTAGTATCAAGTCCAAACTTAATGTGTAGCGTTAGAAAGATGGCTGTAAGAAGTTTTACAATGGCACTGAACGTTTTTAATTTCTCCATATTTCAAGACATGTGGAGGTGCCGTGAAATCCCCAATGAGTTGGGCAATACTATTTTCCTCATACATATTGAAAAAAGCTATTGCTTTAATACTGGATTTCAAATTATACTCCAACATTATAAGAATGGAAGAATCAAATGATTTACTATTTAATTAAATATTGAAGACAATCTAGCTACAGACAGAAACAACATGACACAAATGTGCAAATCATGTGGGGCAGAGTTTTGCAGGCATTTAGAGACGACACTGGGCGTGGATAAGAGCGGAACATGGTGGTCTGAGCAAGCGTGATGTCATTAACATTTTGTGGAAACGTATGTAACTGTTCAGTTGTCTATTGTTTTTTTGTCCATTTATGTTTTCATTTATTATTTTTAAAAATCTAAAAGTTGTAAAACATATTTTAGCTTCAACTTGTTGCAGAGGAGAGGTAACGGTAACTTACCTGTTCTGTCCAATGACAACGATGAAACCTTGTGGATTCTACCTCCTCTGAAATAATGCCGTTTTTATTAACGCTATCACACCTCTTAGACTATGAGCAATTAAATGACTACGTGTCCCAATTAAATAACACCATATTAGCTATACAGTGCACTACTTTTGAAGGGAATAGGGTATTAGCTATACAGTGCACTACTTTTGAAGGGAATAGGGTATTATCTATAGAGTGCACTGCTTTTGAATGGTGTATGGTACTATTTGGGGCGCAGCCATTCTGTTCTGGATCAATCCACTAATTGGCATTACATTAGTAACGTCCCAAGGCTATTATCTTGCATTTCATTCTGGACAGTGACTAATTTCACTGTTTTGGAATACTGTTAGACCACTGTGCTTTGACCTAGCCGAAAAAAATATATATTTAGCTCTGTTGAATCTGACAGTGTGTAGCCTAAGCCTATATCACTGACGTAATGAAATATAAAATGTCATGGCACTGATAAGTTAGGCTACCTCCAGAAATAATATATTGATTAAGTGTCCTTTGTGTCAAGAGGTTGTTATCGTTGCCTTTCTGGTGACGCACAGTGCAGAGCAGACAGACCACAGACACACAGACGGCGGCTGTTTTGAGAATCAGCACCATGGACAACGGTAGACGCGCGGCGCTCACTGGCTCCATCCGTCGTCGGATTGAAATTAGAACACTCTGTTTTATCGACAAAATTGCATCAGTGTAAAATGATCCGAATAGCCCACTTTTCAAACAAACACACCCCAAACCAACAAACAAAACCAACATCACAGGCAGGCTTTACCATATAGCATAAACGTTGGAAAGAAGAGGAGCCTAAAATAGTTGTGAAACGTACAGAGTGCCTGGTCTGCAACCAACTTTGTTTAGGTGATACAAACACGAGAACATGTGATATAAACAATATGTTAATGAAATATACATAAACAACAACAAAACCTGTAAACATTCTTTTAACCTCTCTTTAATACATTATAATGTAAACACCCCATGTATACCCCGTGGAGTGCCGGAAATAAAGCGAGAGGACTGAAGATAGCCTCATACAACATAATGGACTAAAATATAATAGAATAGGTTAATTGTACTTCCCCACAGGGAACTTCAACTATAAACTTTATACGGATACCCATGGTCTGGCCAGCCCAGCCTTTTCGGGGGCTTAAGCGAAATGTGCAGGTGCCCTGTCTACCTGGTCGGTAATTCGACTGTGACTACTACGAGTTTATATAGCTAGCTAGACTAATTTACCCATTCTAAAATATGTTAGCTGACAAGGGTTAGTTGAGTGACTGTCAGTGACTGACATAACAAGATAAAAAAAAAAGCAGATGCACAACTAAATTTAGAAATGACACCATCTATATTCTACTATTGTTACTTTCAACAGTCATGTTGTACACCCTGTCTGAGTTGTTTTTGTCGGCGGTGGTTTACGCCGCTTATGCCTACGGCCGGGCCTCAAACATGTACGTTTCAGTTACAACGGCATAGACCTGAGGAAGAGAGTAACTTCAAAATCCCCCCCAAAAAACGGCCTTGACTAAATTGTTCAAAATACTAACGAAATTGGTTAGAGGCAATGGTTGTTGTTATCTGTGTAATGTATCTCACCTTTGGTAGCCTATAGCCAGCCATTCAACCAGTTTTGAAAGGAAAAAACGGAACATTCTGCTCCATTGCATTCCATTGTATATATACTCCGATATATTTGAGATTATCTGTAAAATCACTTTTGGACTCTTGCTAACGGAATTTACATGTTTCCAGTGACCGACAGAGGTTAGCAAGACACATCATGTCGATAGGCTACAAACAATAAAACATCCGCATATCTCCAGACACACAGAGCTCGTAGCCTTACGGTGCGCGAATCTGATAGAGGACGCAGGAGGAGGGTATGGACGGAAGGAGAGAAGAGAGAGGAAGATTAAAAACAGGGTGAAGACGCCGAGAACTATATCTCCACGCCTGAGAAACGAACCTGTAACGAAAGAATCGGAGGAACCAGCTACATTTAGACCACTCCTCCGCATCTCTTCATAGTTCATCTGTTGGTTAATTAAGGGGGGGATATTTTCTCTCGTCCTAGACCTACACCAACGGAAATCTGTACCGCTGGCAACTATGGAAAACAGGACAACCAGAGACTGAGATACCTAAACATAGGAACGCAGGCAACAACCCAACAAAACCTAAATAAACAACTTTATCGGAACCGTTTGGGAATGCACAAGGGGACTGCGCTAGGAGAGACTCATAACAGACCGTTGTAATAGCGTCGTGAATAACCGTAAGGTGTTGTATGTTACATGAGGAGAGGAATGAGGAGAGGCTGTACGTGTGAGACTGCTTTCCCTGCTTATAAATGTAGCCTATTCATGGGTTCGTCACATTCCGCAGTTCAGTCTGTGTAAAAATGTATGGTGATGTTATTAAGGTAGCTTGTATGTATTATATTATTCTGCTATGATCGATCACACACATACTTTGGACATTGGAACTGTTGCGGGTAAAAAAAAAAAAAAAAAAGATTTACTAAAACCAGGCAGCCCATGTTCGCGCATCGCATCAGTATGACACAAATATTACGGAGTGTTGGCTCGTCAACAGCCGTCTGTGTGCCTGTCTGTGTGTTGTCTCTATCCACAGACATACAGACCAGACCTGTCTGCACTGAATATAACACACACAACTCACACTTCTGTCTGTGATGTCTCTCCACCTGATGAAGACATCTGTAAAGTTTAAATGATATGTTTGGGTGCACTGGGGAGCAGCAAAACTCTAGTGTGTGTGGGCCTCTCCACATGCCTCTTGTCATTCCTCTCCACCTGCCTCTTGTCATTCCCCTCCTCATTCCTGTCCTCATTCCCCTCCTCATGCCTCTCCTCATGCCTCTCCTCATTCCTCTCATCATGCCTCTCCACACGCCTCTTGTCATTACTCTCCTCATTCCTCATTCCTTTCCTCATTCCCCTCCTCATTCCTCTTCTCATGCCGCTCCTCGTTCCTCTCCTCATGCCTCTCCACATGCCTCTTGTCATTACTCTCCTCATTCCTATCCTCATTCCCCTTCTCATTCCTCTCCTCATGCCTCTCCTCATTCCCCTCCTAATTCCTCTCCTCATTCCCATCCTCATGCCTCTCCTCATTCCTCTCCTCATTCCTCATTCCCCTCCTCATGCCCCTCCTCATTCCTCTCCTCATTCCCCATTCCTCTCCTCATTGCTCTCCTCATGCCTTTCCACATGCCTCTCCTCATTCCTCTCCACATGCCTCTCCTCATTCTTCCCCTCATGCCTCCCTTCATGCCTCTCCTCATCTCATTCCTCTCCTTATTCCACATTCCTCTCCTCATTCTTATCCTCATTCTTCTCATCATGCCTCTCCTCATTCCTCTCCTCATTCCTCTCCTCATTCCCCTCCTCATTCCTCTCCTCATTACTCATTCCTTTCCTCATTTCTCTCCTCATTCCCCTTCTCATTCATCTCTTCATTCCCCTCCTCATTCCCCTCCTCATTACTCATTCCTTTCCTAATTTCTCTCCTCATTCCCCTCCTCATTCCTCTCCTCATTACTCATTCCTTTCCTCATTTCTCTCCTCATTCCTCTCCTCATTCCTCTCCACATTCTTCTCCTCATGTCTCTCCTCATGCCTCTCCTCATTCTTCTCCTCATTCTTCTCATCATGCCTCTCCTCATTCCCCTCCTCATTCCCCTTCTCATTACTCATTCCTTTCCTAATTTCTCTCCTCATTCCCCTCCTCATTCTTCTCCTCATACCCCTCCTCATTCCTCTCCTCATTACTCATTCCTTTCCTAATTTCTCTCCTCATTCCCCTCCTCATTCCTCTCCTCATTACTCATTCCTTTCCTCATTTCTCTCCTCATTCCTCTCCTCATTCCTCTCCACATTCTTCTCCTCATGTCTCTCCTCATGCCTCTCCTCATTCTTCTCCTCATTCTTCTCATCATGCCTCTCCTCATTCCCCTCCTCATTCCCCTTCTCATTACTCATTCCTTTCCTAATTTCTCTCCTCATTCCCCTCCTCATTCTTCTCCTCATACCCCTCCTCATTCCTCTCCTCATCACTCATTCCTTTCCTAATTCCTCTCCTCATTCCTCTCCTCAATCTCCTCCTCATTCCCCTCCTCATTCCCCTCCTCATTACTCATTCCTTTCCTAATTTCTCTCCTCATTCCCCTCCTCATTCCTCTCCTCATTCCCCTCCTCATTACTCATTACTTTCCTCATGCCTCTCCCCCTTCCCCTTCTCATTCCTCTCCTCATTCCCCTCCTCATTCCGCTTCTCATTCCCTTCCTCATTCCCCTCCTCATTACTCATTCCTTTCCTAATTTCTCTCCTCATTCCTCTCTTCATTCCCCTTCGCATTCCTCTCCTAATTCCCCTCCTCATTCCCCTCCTCATTCCCCTCCTCATTACTAATTCCTTTCCTAATTTCTCACCTCATTCCCCTCCTCATTCCTCTCCTCATTCCTCTCCTCATTACTCATTCCTTTCCTAATTCCTCTCCTCATTCCTCTCCTCAATCCCCTCCTCATTCCCCTCCTCATTCCCCTCCTCATTACTCATTCCTTTCCTAATTTCTCTCCTCATTCCTCTCCACATTCTTCTCCTCATGTCTCTCCTCATGCCTCTCCTCATTCTTCTCCTCATTCTTCTCATCATGCCTCTCCTCATTCCCCTCCTCATTCCCCTTCTCATTACTCATTCCTTTCCTAATTTCTCTCCTCATTCCCCTCCTCATTCTTCTCCTCATACCCCTCCTCATTCCTCTCCTCATCACTCATTCCTTTCCTAATTCCTCTCCTCATTCCTCTCCTCAATCTCCTCCTCATTCCCCTCCTCATTCCCCTCCTCATTACTCATTCCTTTCCTAATTTCTCTCCTCATTCCCCTCCTCATTCCTCTCCTCATTCCCCTCCTCATTACTCATTACTTTCCTCATGCCTCTCCCCCTTCCCCTTCTCATTCCTCTCCTCATTCCCCTCCTCATTCCGCTTCTCATTCCCTTCCTCATTCCCCTCCTCATTACTCATTCCTTTCCTAATTTCTCTCCTCATTCCTCTCTTCATTCCCCTTCGCATTCCTCTCCTAATTCCCCTCCTCATTCCCCTCCTCATTCCCCTCCTCATTACTAATTCCTTTCCTAATTTCTCACCTCATTCCCCTCCTCATTCCTCTCCTCATTCCTCTCCTCATTACTCATTCCTTTCCTAATTCCTCTCCTCATTCCTCTCCTCAATCCCCTCCTCATTCCCCTCCTCATTCCCCTCCTCATTACTCATTCCTTTCCTAATTTCTCTCCTCATTCCTCTCCACATTCTTCTCCTCATGTCTCTCCTCATGCCTCTCCTCATTCTTCTCCTCATTCTTCTCATCATGCCTCTCCTCATTCCCCTCCTCATTCCCCTTCTCATTACTCATTCCTTTCCTAATTTCTCTCCTCATTCTCCTCCTCATTCTTCTCCTC
The DNA here is from genome assembly GCF_057628025.1 of Oncorhynchus mykiss. Taxonomy (NCBI): domain Eukaryota; kingdom Metazoa; phylum Chordata; class Actinopteri; order Salmoniformes; family Salmonidae; genus Oncorhynchus; species Oncorhynchus mykiss. The sequence goes on along the minus strand of NC_143030.1, from coordinate 79,701,990 downwards.
ATACCCCTCCTCATTCCTCTCCTCATTACTCATTCCTTTCCTAATTCCTCTCCTCATTCCTCTCCTCAATCTCTTCCTCATTCCCCTTCTCATTCCCCTCCTCATTACTCATTCCTTTCCTAATTTCTCTCCTCATTCCCCTCCTCATTCCTCTCCTCATTCCCCTCCTCATTACTCATTACTTTCCTCATGCCTCTCCTCCTTCCCCTTCTCATTCCTCTCCTCATTCCCCTCCTCATTCCGCTTCTCATTCCCTTCCTCATTCCCCTCCTCATTACTCATTCCTTTCCTAATTTCTCTCCTCATTCCTCTCTTCATTCCCCTTCTCATTCCTCTACTAATTCCCCTCCTCATTCCCCTCCTCATTCCCCTCCTCATTATTAATTCCTTTCCTAATTTCTCACCTCATTCCCCTCCTCATTCCTCTCCTCATTCCTCTCCTCATTACTCATTCCTTTCCTAATTCCTCTCCTCATTCCTCTCCTCAATCCCCTCCTCATTCCCCTCCTCATTCCCCTCCTCATTACTCATTCCTTTCCTAATTTCTCTCCTCATTCCCCTCCTCATTCCTCTCCTCATTCCCCTCCTCATTACTCATTACTTTCCTCATGCCTCTCCTCCTTCCCCTTCTCATTCCTCTCCTCATTCCTCTCCTCATTCCCCTCCTCATTCCGCTTCTCATTCCCTTCCTCATTCCCCTCCTCATTACTCATTCCTTTCCTAATTTCTCTCCTCATTCCTCTCTTCATTCCCCTTCTCATTCCTCTCCTAATTCCCCTCCTCATTCCCCTCCTCATTACTAATTCCTTTCCTAATTTCTCACCTCATTCCCCTCCTCATTCCTCTCCTCATTCCTCTCCTCATTCCTCTCCTCATTCCTCTCCTCATTCCCCTCCTCATTCCTCTCCTCATTACTCATTCCTTTCCTCATTCCTTTCCTCATACCTCTCCTCATTCCTCTCCTCATTCCTCTCCTCATTACTCATTCCTTTCCTCATTCCTCTCCTCATTCCTCTCCTCATTACTCATTCCTTTCCTCATTCCTCTCCTCATTCCTCTCCTCATTACTCTCCTCATTCCCCTCCACATTCCTTTCCTCATTCCTCTCCTCATTCCCCTCCTCATTCCTTTCCTCATTCCTCTCCTCATTCCTCTCCTCATTCCTCTCCTCATTCCTCTCCTTATTCCTCTCCTCATTCCTTTCCTCATTCCTCTCCTCATTCCTTTCCTCATTCCACTCCTCATTCCTCTCCTCATTCCTCTCCTCATTCCTCTCCTCATTCCTTTCCTCATTCCTTTCCTCATTCCTCTCCTCATTCCTCTCCTCATTCCCCTCCTCATTCTGCTTCTCATTACTCATTCCGCTCATCATTCCTTTCTTCGCTCATCAGGTGGCACGTCACACACCTAGTGGTCTTTTCTCACGTGTCTGACTGTTAGTATCCCGTCTCTGTCACGGCAGCATTGTCATGGAGTTCCTAAACGACTCGTTGGTCGGTGGATCAGACCTGGACCTGAGAGCCCTCCACTTCTACAACGACTCTCTGCTCTTCCAGAACAACTTCAGCGGTGGGTTCAACGAGACCGACGCCTTCCTGCCTGCCGGTGTCAAGATCACCATCGTTGTGGTCTACATGATGGTCTGCGTGGTGGGGCTGATGGGTAACTGCCTGGTTATGTACGTCATCATCAGGTAAGGGTTCATGGTGGCCTCCTCCTCTCTCTACCTGGTCGGATTGGAGTCCTCACCTGTGTTGATTGGTGACACCGTAATAATGGAACAAAATGTGTATAAGGACTATAGGGGTGTGAGTGTGTGTGTGTGTGTCCATATGTGTGTCTTCCTGTCTGCACTGTGTTGGGGTTGTCTGTGCTGTTATTGCTTCAGAGTGACCGCAGGTTTCTGGTGATGCTTTAAACCAACAAGTTGTTGCCTCCATCTAGCCAGCGATTGCCTTCACTCAACATTTATGGTTAGAATAACAGTTGGCTCTCACTCAGACAAACCAAATAATTCAATCAGAAACATTTGTACAATTGTTTGTGTTTGTGTGTGTGTGTTTGTCTGTCTGACTGTGAGAGAGAGAGCACTAATTGCAATTCCTGAGTTAGAAATCAACATATATGCAGCTACCGAGTGAAGAGGTGGCAGGTGGCCTAGTGGTTAGAGTGTAGGGGTGGCAGGTGGCCTAGTGGTTAGAGTGTAGAGGTGGCAGGTAGCCTCGTGGTTAGAGTGTAGGGGTGGCAGGTGGCCTAGTGGTTAGAGTGTAGAGGAGGCAGGTAGCCTAGTGGTTAGAGTGTAGAGGAGGCAGGTGGCCTAGTGGTTAGAGTGTAGAGGGGGCAGGTGGCCTAGTGGTTAGAGTGTAGAGGAGGCAGGTAGCCTAGTGGTTAGAGTGTAGAGGGGGCAGGTAGCCTAGTGGTTAGAGTGTAGAGGAGGCAGGTAGCCTAGTGGTTAGAGTGTAGAGGTGGCAGGTGGCCTAGTGGTTAGAGTGAAGAGGTGGCAGGTGGCCTAGTGGTTAGAGTGTAGAGGAGGCAGGTAGCCTAGTGGTTAGAGTGTAGAGGGGGCAGGTAGCCTAGTGGTTAGAGTGTAGAGGAGGCAGGTAGCCTAGTGGTTAGAGTGTAGAGGGGGCAGGTAGCCTAGTGGTTAGAGTGTAGAGGTGGCAGGTGGCCTAGTGGTTAGATTGTAGAGGAGGCAGGTGGCCTAGTGGTTAGAGTGTAGAGGAGGCAGGTGGCCTAGTGGTTAGAGTGTAGAGGTGGCAGGTGGCCTAGTGGTTAGAGTGTAGAGGAGGCAGGTGGCCTAGTGGTTAGAGTGTAGAGGTGGCAGGTGGCCTAGTGGTTAGAGTGTAGAGGAGGCAGGTGGCCTAGTGGTTAGAGTGTAGAGGAGGCAGGTGGCCTAGTGGTTAGAGTGTAGAGGAGGCAGGTGGCCTAGTGGTTAGAGTGTAGAGGAGGCAGGTGGCCTAGTGGTTAGAGTGTAGAGGAGGCAGGTGGCCTAGTGGTTAGAGTGTAGAGGAGGCAGGTGGCCTAGTGGTTAGAGTGTAGAGGAGGCAGGTGGCCTAGTGGTTAGAGTGTAGAGGAGGCAGGTAGCCTAGTGGTTAGAGTGTAGAGGGGGCAGGTAGCCTAGTGGTTAGAGTGTAGAGGAGGCAGGTGGCCTAGTGCTTAGAGTGTAGAGGAGGCAGGTAGTCTAGTGGTTAGAGTGTAGAGGTGGCAGGTGGCCTAGTGGTTAGAGTGTAGAGGTGGCAGGTGGCCTAGTGGTTAGAGTGTAGGGGCGGCAGGTAGCCTAGTGGTTAGAGCAGGTAGCCTAGTGGTTAGAGTGTAGGGGTGGCAGGTGGCCTAGTGGTTAGAGTGTAGGGGTGGCAGGTAGCCTCGTGGTTAGAGTGTAGGGGCGGCAGGTAGCCTAGTAGTTAGAGTGTAGAGGTTGCAGGTGGCCTAGTGGTTAGAGCGTAGAGGTGGCAGGTAGCCTGATGGTTAGAGTGTAGAGGTGGCAGGTGGCCTAGTGGTTAGAGTGTAGAGGTGGCAGGTGGCCTAGTGGTTAGAGTGTAGAGGTGGCAGGTAGTCCAGTGGTTAGAGTGTAGGGGTGGCAGGTAGCCTCGTGGTTAGAGTGTAGAGGTGGCAGGTGGCCTAGTGGTTAGAGTGTAGAGGTGACAGGTAGCCTGGTGGTTAGAGTGTAGAGGTGGCAGGTGGCCTAGTGGTTAGAGTGTAGAGGTGGCAGGTGGCCTAGTGGTTAGAGTGTAGAGGTGGCAGGTAGTCTAGTGGTTAGAGTGTAGAGGTGGCAGGTAGCCTGGTGGTTAGAGTGTAGAGGTGGCAGGTGGCCTAGTGGTTAGAGTGTAGAGGTGGCAGGTGGCCTAGTGCTTAGAGTGTAGAGGTGGCAGGTAGCCTGGTGGTTAGAGTGTAGAGGTGGCAGGTGGCCTAGTGGTTAGAGTGTAGAGGTGGCAGGTGGCCTAGTGCTTAGAGTGTAGAGGTGGCAGGTAGCCTAGTGGTTAGAGTGTAGAGGTGGCAGGTAGCCTGGTGGTTAGAGTGTAGAGGTGGCAGGTGGCCTAGTGGTTAGAGTGTAGAGGTGGCAGGTGGCCTAGTGCTTAGAGTGTAGGGGTGGCAGGTAGCCTGGTGGTTAGAGTGTAGAGGTGGCAGGTAGCCTAGTGGTTAGAGTGTAGAGGTGACAGGTAGCCTAGTGGTTAGAGTGTAGAGGTGGCAGGTAGTCTAGTGGTTAGAGTGTAGAGGTGGCAGGTAGCCTAGTGGTTAGAGTGTAGAGGAGGCAGGTAGCCTAGTGGTTAGAGTGTAGAGGTGACAGGTAGCCTAGTGGTTAGAGTGTAGAGGTGGCAGGTGGCCTAGTGGTTAGAGCGTAGAGGTGGCAGGTAGCCTGATGGTTAGAGTGTAGAGGTGGCAGGTAGTCTAGTGGTTAGAATGTAGAGGTGGCAGGTAGCCTCGTGGTTAGAGTGTAGAGGTGGCAGGTGGCCTAGTGGTTAGAGTGTAGAGGTGGCAGGTAGTCTAGTGGTTAGAGTGTAGAGGTGGCAGGTAGCCTGGTGGTTAGAGTGTAGAGGTGGCAGGTGGCCTAGTGGTTAGAGTGTAGAGGTGGCAGGTGGCCTAGTGCTTAGAGTGTAGAGGTGGCAGGTAGCCTGGTGGTTAGAGTGTAGAGGTGGCAGGTGGCCTAGTGGTTAGAGTGTAGAGGTGGCAGGTGGCCTAGTGCTTAGAGTGTAGAGGTGGCAGGTAGCCTAGTGGTTAGAGTGTAGAGGTGGCAGGTAGCCTGGTGGTTAGAGTGTAGAGGTGGCAGGTGGCCTAGTGGTTAGAGTGTAGAGGTGGCAGGTGGCCTAGTGCTTAGAGTGTAGGGGTGGCAGGTAGCCTGGTGGTTAGAGTGTAGAGGTGGCAGGTAGCCTAGTGGTTAGAGTGTAGAGGTGACAGGTAGCCTAGTGGTTAGAGTGTAGAGGTGGCAGGTAGTCTAGTGGTTAGAGTGTAGAGGTGGCAGGTAGCCTAGTGGTTAGAGTGTAGAGGAGGCAGGTAGCCTAGTGGTTAGAGTGTAGAGGTGACAGGTAGCCTAGTGGTTAGAGTGTAGAGGTGGCAGGTGGCCTAGTGGTTAGAGCGTAGAGGTGGCAGGTAGCCTGATGGTTAGAGTGTAGAGGTGGCAGGTAGTCTAGTGGTTAGAATGTAGAGGTGGCAGGTAGCCTAGTGGTTAGAGTGTAGAGGAGGCAGGTAGCCTAGTGGTTAGAGTGTAGAGGTGACAGGTAGCCTAGTGGTTGGAGTGTAGAGGTGGCAGGTAGTCTAGTGGTTAGATTGTGGAGGTGGCAGGTAGCCTAGTGGTTAGAGTGTAGAGGTGGCAGGTGGCCTAGTGGTTAGAGCGTAGGGACGGCAGGTGGCCTAGTGGTTAGAGCGTAGGGACGGCAGGTGGCCTAGTGGTTAGAGCGTAGAGGAGGCAGGTGGCCTAGTGGTTAGAGTGTAGAGGAGGCAGGTGGCCTAGTGGTTAGAGTGTAGAGGTGGCAGGTAGCCTAGTGGTTAGAGTGTAGAGGAGGCAGGTAGCCTAGTGGTTAGAGTGTAGAGGAGGCAGGTAGTCTAGTGGTTAGAGTGTAGAGGTGGCAGGTGGCCTAGTGGTTAGAGCGTAGAGGAGGCAGGTGGCCTAGTGGTTAGAGCGTAGGGACGGCAGGTGGCCTAGTGGTTAGAGTGTAGAGGTGGCAGGTGGCCTAGTGGTTAGAGCGTAGAGGTGGCAGGTAGCCTGATGGTTAGAGTGTAGAGGTGGCAGGTAGTCTAGTGGTTAGAGTGTAGAGGTGGCAGGTAGCCTAGTGGTTAGAGTGTAGAGGAGGCAGGTAGCCTAGTGGTTAGAGTGTAGAGGTGACAGGTAGCCTAGTGGTTAGAGTGTAGAGGTGGCAGGTAGTCTAGTGGTTAGATTGTAGAGGTGGCAGGTAGCCTAGTGGTTAGAGTGTAGAGGTGGCAGGTGGCCTAGTGGTTAGAGTGTAGAGGTGGCAGGTGGCCTAGTGGTTAGAGTGTAGAGGTGGCAGGTAGTCTAGTGGTTAGATTGTAGAGGTGGCAGGTAGCCTAGTGGTTAGAGTGTAGAGGTGGCAGGTGGCCTAGTGGTTAGAGCGTAGGGACGGCAGGTGGCCTAGTGGTTAGAGCGTAGAGGAGGCAGGTGGCCTAGTGGTTAGAGTGTAGAGGTGGCAGGTGGCCTAGTGGTTAGAGCGTAGGGACGGCAGGTGGCCTAGTGGTTAGAGCGTAGAGGAGGCAGGTGGCCTAGTGGTTAGAGTGTAGAGGAGGCAGGTGGCCTAGTGGTTAGAGCGTAGGGACGGCAGGTGGCCTAGTGGTTAGAGCGTAGAGGAGGCAGGTGGCCTAGTGGTTAGAGTGTAGAGGAGGCAGGTGGCCTAGTGGTTAGAGCACTGGACTTGTAACTGAAAAGTGCCTGAACAGGCAGTTAACCCACTGTTCCCCTGAACAAGGCAGTTAACCCACTGTTCCCCTGAACAAGGCAGTTAACCCACTGTTCCCCTGAACAAGGCAGTTAACCCACTGTTCCCCTGAACAGGCAGTTAACCCACTGTTCCCCTGAACAGGCAGTTAACCCACTGTTCCCCTGAACAAGGCAGTTAACCCACTGTTCCCCTGAACAAGGCAGTTAACCCACTGTTCCCCTGAACAGGCAGTTAACCCACTGTTCCCCTGAACAAGGCAGTTAACCCACTGTTCCCCTGAACAAGACAGTTAACCCACTGTTCCCCTGAACAAGGCAGTTAACCCACTGTTCCCCTGAACAAGGCAGTTTACCCACTGTTCCCCTGAACAAGGCAGTTAACCCACTGTTCCCCAGAACAAGGCAGTTAACCCACTGTTCCCCTGAACAAGACAGTTAACCCACTGTTCCCCTGAACAAGGCAGTTAACCCACTGTTCCCCTGAACAAGGCAGTTAACCCACTGTTCCCCTGAACAAGGCAGTTAACCCACTGTTCCCCTGAACAAGGCAGTTAATCCACTGTTCCCCTGAACAAGGCAGTTAACCCACTGTTCCCCTGAACAAGGCAGTTAACCCACTGTTCCCCTGAACAAGGCAGTTAACCCACTGTTCCCCTGAACAAGGCAGTTAACCCACTGTTCCCCTGAACAAGGCAGTTAACCCACTGTTCCCCTGAACAAGGCAGTTAACCCACTGTTCCCCTGAACAAGGCAGTTAACCCACTGTTCCCCTGAACAAGGCAGTTAACCCACTGTTCCCCTGAACAAGGCAGTTAACCCACTGTTCCCCTGAACAAGGCAGTTAACCCACTGTTCCCCTGAACAAGGCAGTTAACCCACTGTTCCCCTGAACAAGGCAGTTAACCCACTGTTCCCCTGAACAATGCAGTTAACCCACTGTTCCCCTGAACAAGGCAGTTAACCCACTGTTCCCCTGAACAAGGCAGTTAACCCACTGTTCCCCTGAACAAGGCAGTTAACCCACTGTTCCCCTGAACAAGGCAGTTAACCCCACTGTACCCCTGAACAAGGCAGTTAACCCACTGTTCCCCTGAACAAGGCAGTTAACCCACTGTTCCCCTGAATAAGGCAGTTAACCCACTGTTCCCCTGAACAAGGCAGTTAACCCACTGTTCCCCTGAACAAGGCAGTTAACCCACTGTTCCCCTGAACAAGGCAGTTAACCCACTGTTCCCCTGAACAAGGCAGTTAACCCACTGTTCCCCTGAACAATGCAGTTAACCCACTGTTCCCCTGAACAAGGCAGTTAACCCACTGTTCCCCTGAACAAGGCAGTTAACCCACTGTTCCCCTGAACAAGGCAGTTAACCCACTGTTCCCCTGAACAAGGCAGTTAACCCACTGTTCCCCTGAACAAGGCAGTTAACCCACTGTTCCCCTGAACAAGGCAGTTAACCCACTGTTCCCCTGAACAAGGCAGTTAACCCACTGTTCCCCTGAACAAGGCAGTTAACCCACTGTTCCCCTGAACAAGGCAGTTAACCCACTGTTCCCCTGAACAAGGCAGTTAACCCACTGTTCCCCTGAACAAGGCAGTTAACCCACTGTTCCCCTGAACAAGGCAGTTAACCCACTGTTCCTAGGCTGTCTTTGAAAATAAGTGTTTGTTCTTAACTGACTTGCCAAGCTATTAAATAAAGGTTAAAAGTAGTTGTTTGTGTTTAGGATATGAAGATCAAAACACTTTATTGTGGCAATATGAGGGCCTGAAACACTTTATTGTGGCAATATGAGGGCCAAAACACTTTAGTGGGGCAATATGAGGGCCTGAAACACTTTAGTGGGGCAATATGAGGGCCTGAAACACTTTAGTGGGGCAATATGAGGGCCAAAACACTTTAGTGGGGCAATATGAGGGCCTGAAATACTTTAGTGGGGCAATATGAGGGCCGAAACACTTTAGTGGGGCAATATGAGGGCCGAAATACTTTAGTGTGGTAATTTGAGGCCCCAACAATTTAGTGTCACCAGGGAAGCCAAACAGCCCTTAAAATAAGTACATTTTACAACCTATGTGTTGTGATAATTGTGCTGTTTGCTCTATAACATGTTAGGTCATATGCCTTGACACTGCGATATAGAGGCCTAAAGGCCGAGACAATAAGAAGACACATTGACACCGTGATATAGAGGCCTAAAGGCTGAGACAATAAGAAGACACATTGACACCGTGATATAGAGGCCTAAAGGCCGAGACAATAAGAAGACACATTGACGCTGTGATATAGAGGCCTAAAGGCCGAGACAATAAGAAGACACATTGACACCGTGATATAGAGGCCTAAAGGCCGAGACAATAAGAAGACACATTGACACCGTGATATAGAGGCCTAAAGGCCGAGACAATAAGAAGACACATTGACACCGTGATATAGAGGCCTAAAGGCCGAGACAATAAGAAGACACATTGACACCGTGATATAGAGGCCTAAACGCCGAGACAATAAGAAGACACATTGACACCGTGATATAGAGGCCTAAAGGCCGAGACAATAAGAAGACACATTGACACTGTGATATAGAGGCCTAAAGGCCTAGACAATAAGACGACACATTGACACCGTGATATAGAGGCCTAAAGGCCGAGACAATAAGAAGACACATTGACACCGTGATATAGAGGCCTAAAGGCCGAGACAATAAGAAGACACATTGACACCGTGATATAGAGGCGTAAAGGCCGAGACAATAAGAAGACACATTGACACCGTGATATAGAGGCCTAAAGGCTGAGACAATAAGAAGACACATTGACACCGTGATATAGAGGCCTAAAGGCAATAAGAAGACACATTGACACCGTGATATAGAGGCCTAAAGGCCGAGACAATAAGAAGACACATTGACACCGTGATATAGAGGCCTAAAGGCTGAGACAATAAGAAGACACATTGACACCGTGATATAGAGGCCTAAAGGCCGAGACAATAAGAAGACACATTGACACCGTGATATAGAGGCCTAAACGCCGAGACAATAGGAAGACACATTGACACCGTGATATAGAGGCCTAAAGGCCGAGACAATAAGAAGACACATTGACACCGTGATATAGAGGCCTAAAGGCCGAGACAATAAGAAGACACATTGACACCGTGATATAGAGGCCTAAAGGCCGAGACAATAAGAAGACACATTGACACCGTGATATAGAGGCCTAAAGGCCGAGACAATAAGAAGACACATTGACACCGTGATATAGAGGCCTAAAGGCCTAGACAATAAGAAGACACATTGACACTGTGATATAGAGGCCTAAAGGCCGAGACAATAAGAAGACACATTGACACTGTGATATAGAGGCCTAAAGGCTGAGACAATAAGAAGACACATTGACACTGATATAGAGGCCTAAAGGCCGAGACAATAAGAAGACACATTAACACCGTGATATAGAGGCCTAAAGGCAATAAGAAGACACAGTGGCAAAATAAATTCAACCACACCTTTGTTTAATTTCAAAACCGGAGAGCAATCTCTTTCTGGTGAAGTCCACATAACATGTTGAGTGTATAGTAACAGACAGTTCCATGTCCTACTGCAGGGTCAAGCAAGTTCATGTTTCCGACATTTTCGGACAACTAAACAACAAGTGATTTATAACCACTGAGATTTACTGCAGGTCGCAGAGTAAACAGGAGCTGCCTTCACAATTCCAGCACCATTTCAACAACAGGAGCTGCCTCCACTATTCCAGCACCATTTCAACAACAGGAGCTGCCTCCACTATTCCAGCACCATTTCAACAACAGGAGCTGCCTCCACTATTCCAGCACCATTTCAACAACAGGAGCTGCCTCCACTATTCCAGCACCATTTCAACAACAGGAGCTGCCTCCACTATTCCAGCACCATTTCAACAACAGGAGCTGCCTCCACTATTCCAGCACCATTTCAACAACAGGAGCTGCCTCCACTATTCCAGCACCATTTCAACAACAGGAGCTGCCTCCACTATTCCAGCACCATTTCAACAACAGGAGCTGCCTCCACTATTCCAGCACCATGTCAACAACAGGAGCTGCCTCCACTATTCCAGCACCATGTCAACAACAGGAGCTGCCTCCACTATTCCAGCACCATTTCAACATCATCAAATCACCTCTGCTTTGTTTAATACAGTGACAACTAAAAGATACCAACAACTATTTAGTCCAATCAACAATAAACCAAATAGGATGTGACTGTCCATGATACTGATTTCTGTGTGCAAGTAGAAAACAACATGTTGACTCATCCTACTGGTTGAGAAACGCCAATGCCATCTTCCTCTTTCATGGTCTATGACTCTGTCATACAGTACACGCTTAGTTTTTGCTGTGCTAGGCTACCTGGCTAAAATGCTTGCTCACTAGTGTAACTTCCTTTCATGCGGCCTAAACGGTCTATGACTCATTTCAGTTAATTGCTCTAACCACTAGGCTACCTGCCACCCCTGTGATGTGGCTGTCCATGATACTGATTTCTGTGTGTGTGTGTGTGTGTGTGTGTGTGTGTGTGTGTGTGTGTGTGTGTGTGTGTGTGTGTGTGCGCACAAGTAGAAAAAAAACCATGACTCACCCTACTTGCAGAGAAACGCCAATGACATCCTCTTCTTTCATGTTTTCTAAACGATTTATGACTCTGTCATACAGTGCAGACTTCTAGTTTTTGTTGTCCAAGGCCACCTGGGTAAAATGCTTGCTCGCTATAATCACTGGCCAGGATGGAGAATTAAGTAAAACCACAAGTCCAAATCCCAGTTTACATCCATGGCTACTTTAGGAAAAGGATCATTTTATCCTGCTACCCACTGGAGGACAACAACACATTGAGATGCAACCATTCAAGTTGTTTTCTGTCAATGACGTTTGGCTTCTGATGTGATGTGATTGGTGTGAAGCCAAATCCAAACTGGCTTCCCTTGACACTTTTATTTTTTTTGGTGGGCCAGGACCAATCACAGTTGAGCTCACACAGTTTAGCAGACACGCTGATTGGCTGTTATTCATTTTTTATTTTCTATTATTCAATGCTACAGGCCGCAACAATGTCACTCTTTTTGACATCTGCTAAATATGTGTACGCAAACCAATACGATTCGATTTTATTCGCACGAATGTCAATAAACGTCATCACTATCTTTCCATTGTGGTACCTCAAACTGTCATGGTTACCAGCTGAAATGAAGTCTTATGATTTGATTTTACAGAGTTTGTCTGTGCAGTGTCCTTATCATCCTAACACCTGAGCTGAGGTGTGTTTGTTGTTGTCTCAAAACAGGATGACCTTTGACCTTTTCTGAGATGCTTTGTGGAGCCCAGATTTCACAGGTGTTTTACAAATAAAATAAAATCGAATAAAATTGTATTTGTCACAAACACTTGGTTAGCAGATGCTAATGCGAGTGTAGCGAAATGCTTGTGCTTCTAGTTCCGACAATGCAGTAATAACCAACGAGTAATCTAACCTAACAATTCCACAACTACTACCTTATACACACAAGTGTAAAGGGATAAAGAATATGTACATAAAGATATATGAATGAGTGATGGTACAGAACGGCATAGGCAAGATGCAGTAGATGGTATTGAGTACAGTATATACACATGAGATGAGTGATGTAGGGTAGATAAACATAAAGTGGAATAGTTTAAAGTGGCTAGTGAAACATGTATTACATAAAGATGGCAAGATGCAGTAGATGATATAGAGTACAGTATATGCATATGATATGAGTAATGTAGGCTATGTAAACATTATATTAAGTAGCATTGTTTAAAGTGGCTAGTGTTACTGTAATTTAAATATACCAATGTGTTTTCATTAATTTAATTCCCTTAATCTATTTTATGAGAATTTGTAAGATTCTTGTTTGCATAAAATAGACGGAGACCAGTATTATCAATAATAGGTAACAGAATGTATTCTCGGAGCGCGCTCCCACGTTACCACGAGCAACAGTTTATATACAATAACATGACGTCATTTCATTGCTTAAAAAATGAATCTCCTCCTCTCGACCGAGACAAAGGGAACTTTAAAAGTTAATTCAAAGTTCATTCTGACCCCCCTAGCACATACACAGGACACACAACAAAACTGAATTAACTTTTGACTCCTCACCATTATCGATCACCACTTAGCTGACAGTTCTAATTAACAGAAAACCTAGGAATGCACTCACTGCCTTATCTTAAACACCCCAGAGCTCAGTTTCATCGGTTCAACCATAGGTTAACTACCTTATCTGCTTACATAATCCACAACCCATTCCTTTCTTCCTAGTTGGAATGGTGTTCATTAACTTTAATTACTCCTTGTCCGTGTCACACAATCCCTTCTTATGAACTCATATTGTTAATCAGATAAAATAAAACAGAGTATAAGTTTACTTAGTTACAGTTTCATTTAAAATGAGACTATTGTTCAGTCATTTAATCATAATTTTCCTAACACTAGTGATATATTTTTACATCAATTTCCATCAATTTCCATTATTAAAGTGGCTGGAGTTGAGTCAGTATGTTGGCAGCAGCCACTCAATGTTAGTGGTGGCTGTTTAACCGTCTACTGGCCTTGAGATAGAAGCTGTTTTTCAGTCTCTCGGTCCCAGCTTTGATGCACCTGTACTGACCTCGCCTTCTGGATGATAACGGGGTGAACATGCAGTGGCTCGGTTGTTGTCCTTGATGATCTTTATGGACTTCCTGTGACATTGGGTGGTGTAGGTGTCCTGGAGGGCAAGTAGTTTGCCCCCGTTGATGCGTTGTGCAGACCTAACTACCCTCTGGAGTGCCATACTGTTGTGGGAGGAGCAGTTGCCGTACCAGGCGGTGGTGATACAGCCCGACAGGATGCTCTCGATTGTGCATCTGTTGAAGTTTTGAGTGCTTTTGGTGGCAAGCCAAATTTCTTCAGCCTCCTGAGGTTGAAGAGGCTGAAGAAAACACACCAGCCAGCTGGTCTGCGCATGCTCTGAGGTTGCAGCTGGGGATGCCGTCTGGGCCTGCAGCCTTGCGAGGGTTAACTTGTTCAAATTTTTTACTCATATCGGCTGCAGTGAAGGAGAGCCCGCGGGTTTTGGTAGCGGGCTGTGTCAGTGGCACTGTATTGTCCTCAAAGCGAGCAAAAAAGTTATTTAGTCTGTCTTTGAGCAAGACATCCTGGTCCACGACAGGGCTAGTTTTCTTTTTGTAATCCGTTATTGACTGTAGACCCTGCCACATACCTTGTGTCTGAGCCGTTGATTTGCGACTCTACTTTGTCTCTATACTGACGCTTAGCTTGTTTGATTGCGGAGGGAATGGCTACACTGTTTGTATTCGGTCATGTTTCCGGTCACCTTGCCCTGGTTAAAAGCAGTGGTTCGCGCTTTCAGTTTCGTGCGAATGCTGCCATCAATCCACGGTTTCTGGTTTGGGAATGTTTTAATCGTTGCTGTGGGTATAGCATCGCCGATGCACTTTCTAATGAACTCGCTCACCAAATCAGCGTATTCATCAATGTTGTTGTTGGACGCAATGCGGAACATATCCCAATCCACGTGATCGAAGCAGTCTTGAAGCGTGGAATCAGATTGGTCGGACCAGCGTTGAACAGACCTGAGCGCGGGAGCATCTTGTTTTAGTTTCTGTCTGTAGGCTGGAAGCAACAAAATGGGGTTGTGGTCAGCTTTTCCGAAAGGAGGGTGGGGGAGGGCCTTATATGCGTCGCGGAAGTTAGAATGACAATGATCCAGGGTTTTACCAGCCCTGGTAGCACAATCGATATGCTGATAGAATTTAGGGAGTCTTGTTTTCAGATTAGCCTTGTTAAAATCCCCAGCTACAATGAATGCAGCCTCAGGATATGTGGTTTCCAGTTTACATAGAGTCAAATATCAGCTAACCACGTCATATTATATAGCAATCTGATGCCAGATTGTCGACAGTCCAGTCGATGATGTAGCATGCAACCATTAGTTGACGAGACCAGGGATATATTCATTAGGAACCAAATAGAAACAAGCAGAAGCAATCGGAACTAAACGGGAAGGGACCTACCTGAATTTATCCGGTAAAAAAAAATAAAAAATCTGTGCAAACCGTTTTGCCACGGAAACCGACTAATAAATACAAAACAAGATCAGAGAATCGCCTGTTTAAATGTGGAATGTGCTCCATCTCCCTGCAGGAGACCATGTTGCAATAGATTACATGACGTCAGCAGCCTACAGCGTCCTCCCAAATAGAACCCTATTCTCTATATAGTCCACTAAGATGGGCCCTGGTCAAAAGTAGCTGTAGTGTTGCATCCTGGGAATTGACAGTGATGTAGGGTACTTGTGGAAAACCACCCTGACAGTAGACAGGAGAGTGGATGGGGTTTGAGGGAGAAAACAGCAAGACACTCTTATTTCACAACTGCAGTGCAATCTTTGTTTCCATTTCCCTTCAGCTCCATCTCGCTCCTCTACCTCTATCTCTCTCCTCTACCTCTACCTCCATCTCTCTCCTCTACCTCTACCTCCATCTCTCTCCTCTACCTCTACCTCCATCTCTCTCCTCTACCTCTACCTCCATCTCTCTCCTCTACCTCCATCTCTCTCCTCTACCTCTACCTCCATCTCTCTCCTCTACCTCCATCTCTCTCCTCTACCTCTATCTCTCTCCTCTACCTCTACCTCCATCTCTCTCCTCTACCTCTACCTCATCTCTCTCCTCTACCTCTACCTCCATCTCTCTCCTCTACCTCCATCTCCATCTCTCTCCTCTACCTCCATCTCTCTCCTCTACCTCCATCTCTCTCCTCTACCTCTACCTCCATCTCTCTCCTCTACCTCTATCTCTCTCCTCTACCTCTACCTCCATCTCCTCTATCTCCATCTCTCTCCTCGACCTCCATCTCTCTCTCTCCTACTCTTTCTCTCCTCTACCTCTCCTCTACCTCTCCTCTACCTCCATCTCTCTATCTCTCATATATATATACACACACACGTATATACACATATACTGTATATCAATGAATTGGCGAGGGCACAAGAGCAGGCTGCAGACCTCAACAAGACTAAAATAATGGTGTTCCAAAAAAGGTCCAGTTTCCAGGACCACAAATACAAATTCCACCGTTACCCTAGAGCGCACAAAAAACTATACATACCTCGTCCCTAAACATCAGTGCCACAGGTAACTTCCACAAAGCTGTGAATGATCTGAGAGACAAGGTAAGAAAGGCCTTCTATGCCATCAAAAGGAATTTGACATGCCAATTAGGATCTGGCTAAGAATACTTGAATCAGTTATAGAACCCTTTATAGTTGTGAGGTCTGGGGTCCGCTCACCAACCAAGACTTCACAAAATGGGACAAACACCAAATTGAGACTCTGCACGCAGAATTATGCAAAAATATCCTCCGCGTAGAACGTAAAACACCAAATTAGTGCACGCAGAGCACTAATCCAGAAAATTGCTGTTAAATTCTACAACCACCTAAAAGGAAGCGATTCCCGAACCTTCCATAACAAAGCCATCACCTACAGAGAGATGAACCTGGAGAAGAGTCCCCTAAGCAAGCTGGTCCTGGGGCTCTGTTCACAAACACAAACACACCCTACAGAGCCCCAGGACAGCAGCACAATAAGATCCAATCAAATCATGAGAAAACAAAATTATAATTACTTGATACATTGGAAAGAATCAACAAAAAAAACATAGCAAACTATAATACTATTTGGTCCTAAACAGAGAGTACACAGTGGCAGAATATCTAAATACTGTGACTGACCCAAACTTAAGGAAATCTTTGACTATGTACAGACTCAGTGAGCATAGCCTTGCTATTGAGAAAGGCCGCCGTAGGCAGACATGGCTCTCAAGAGAAGACAGGCTATGTGCTCACTGCCCACAAAATGAGGTGGAAACTGAGCTGCACTTTCAAACTCCCTTCCAAATGTATGACCTTATTAGAGACACATATTTCCCTCAGATTACACAGACCCACAAATAATTTGAAAACAAATCCAGTTTTAATTAACTCCCATATCTACTGGGTGAAATACCACAGTGTGACATCACAGCAGCAAGACGTGTGACCTGTTGCCACGAGAAAAGGGCAACCAGTGAAGAACAAACACCAACTATTTGCATATCGTTAAAACATTGTATGTAGACATAAAATTACTTTTGAAATGTCTTTATTCTTTTTGGAACTTTTGTGAGTGTAATGTTTACTGTTCATTTTGATTTTGATAGATGATGAACAAAGGGATATAAACAATTTAACTTGCTTTGACAATGTAAACATGTGTTTCCCATGTATGGTGGTTAGAGCATTGGGCCAGTAACTGAAAAGGGTCTGGATCAAATCCCAGAGCTGACGATGGAAAAAAATATGTTGTTCTACCCCCGAACAAGGCCGTTAAGCCACTGTTCACCAGGTGCTGTGGATGTCGATTAAGGCAGCTCCCTGCATCTGATTCAGAGGGGTTGGGTTAAATGTGGAAGACACATTTCAGTTGTTCAACTGACTCGGTATTTCCCTTTCCAGATTAAGCCCCTTGGAATTGAATTCAGAGAGAGAGGATCCAACAGGATGATCTTAACTCTTCAGAAACTCTTTATTTGTATATTCCTAGAGACTATCGGTAACATCTCAGCTATCGACAAACCTTAACCCTTATTCTCACCCCAAACACAACCTCAGCAAGCAGTTGCTTATCAACAGACAGTTTGTTGATAGTATGACCATCTGTGGAGCATCTGGAGTTTCCAAATAAAGTGTCACCTAATATTTTCATATTTCCTCTCAAGCTGTTATGAATGTCAAGGGAGTGGGAGTGGGAGTGGGAGTGGGAGTGGGAGCTTTTCAATGACTTGACACATTAAAATGTTTTAGAAGATCCAGCAGAGACACACACACACACACACACACACACACACACACGGATGATGCACAAACCTGGGTTGTCCGTGTCTTTATCCCTTTACAGAGGTTCTTTATTCAAAACACTGTTACCTCGGTAAAACACCGGCAGTTTCGTTCACTATTTGTAACGTGGAAGTGAGGAGTGAGACGTGGCAGGAATCAGAGTGCTGAAAGCTGAGAGGTTTATAGGAAGATTTCCCTGTCACAGTCTGCAGAGAATGCTCTTTTCAATACTGTAAACCTGGTTTACTGCAGGCTCAGAGAATGCTTTTTTCAATACTGTAAACCTGGTTTACTGCAGGCTCAGAGAATGCTCTTTTCAATACTGTAAACCTGGTTTACTGCAGACTCAGAGAATGCTCTTTTCAATACTGTAAACCTGGTTTACTGCAGGCTCAGAGAATGCTCTTTTCAATACTGTAAACCTGGTTTACTGCAGACTCAGAGAATGCTCTTTTCAATACTGTAAACCTGGTTTACTGCAGACTCAGAGAATGCTCTTTTCAATACTGTAAACCTGGTTTACTGCAGACTCAGAGAATGCTCTTTTCAATACTGTAAACCTGGTTTACTGCAGGCTCAGAGAATGCTCTTTTCAATAATGTAAACCTGGTTTACTGCAGACTCAGAGAATGCTCTTTTCAATACTGTAAACCTGGTTTACTGCAGACTCAGAGAATGCTCTTTTCAATACTGTAAACCTGGTTTACTGCAGGCTCAGAGAATGCTCTTTTCAATAATGTAAACCTGGTTTACTGCAGACTCAGAGAATGCTCTTTTCAATACTGTAAACCTGGTTTACTGCAGACTCAGAGAATGCTCTTTTCAATACTGTAAACCTGGTTTACTGCAGGCTCAGAGAATGCTCTTTTCAATACAGTAAACCTGGTTTACTGCAGGCTCAGAGAATGCTCTTTTCAATACTGTAAACCTGGTTTACTGCAGGCTCAGAGAATGCTCTTTTCAATACAGTAAACCTGGTTTACTGCAGACTCAGAGAATGCTATTTTCAATACTGTAAACCTGGTTTACTGCAGGCTCAGAGAATGCTCTTTTCAATACAGTAAACCTGGTTTACTGCAGACTCAGAGAATGCTCTTTTCAATACTGTAAACCTGGTTTACTGCAGGCTCAGAGAATGCTCTTTTCAATAATGTAAACCTGGTTTACTGCAGACTCAGAGAATGCTCTTTTCAATACTGTAAACCTGGTTTACTGCAGGCTCAGAGAATGCTCTTTTCAATACTGTAAACCTGGTTTACTGCAGGCTCAGAGAATGCTCTTTTCAATACTGTAAACCTGGTTTACTGCAGGCTCAGAGAATGCTCTTTTCAATACTGTAAACCTGGTTTACTGCAGACTCAGAGTAAGCTGTTTTATTTGCTTGTTTTGTGTATGCAGTGACTGTACCGTAGCTTGGAAAAAATAGTATGTCTGCCAACTGGCATACAGAGCATTCGGAAAGTATTCAGACCCCTTGACTTTTTACACATTTTGTTACGTTGCAGCCTTATTCTAAAATGGATTAAATAATTGTTTTTCCTCGTCAATCTACACACAATACCCCATAATGACATCACAATACCCCATAATGACATCACAATACCCCATAATGACATCACAATACCCCATAATGACATCACAATACCCCATAATGACATCACAATACCCCATGTCAAAGTGAAAACATTTTTTTCAAATGTATTAAAAATAAAAGACAGAAATACCTTATTTACATAATTATTCAGACCCTTTGCTATGAGACTTGACATTGAGCTCAAGTACATCCTGTTTCCATTGATCGTCCTTGAGATGTTTCAACAACTTGATTGGAGTCCACCTGCGGTAAATTCAATTAATTGGACATGATTTGGAAAGGCACACACCTGTCTATATATAAGGTCCCACAGTTGACAGTGCATGTCAGAACAAAAAACAAGCCATGAGGTCGATGGAGTTGTCCGTAGAGCTCCGAGACAGGATTGTGTCGAGGCAAAGATCAGGGGAAGGGTACCAAAACATGTCTGCAGCATTGAATTTCCCCAAGAACCCAGTGGTCTCCATCGTTCTTAAATGGAAGAAGTTTGGAACCACCAGGACTCTTCCTAGAGCTGGCCGCCCGGCCAAACTGAGCAATCGGGCGGGAAGGGCCTTGGTCAGGGAGGTGACCAAGAACCCGATGGTCACTCTTACAGAGCTCCAGTGTTCCTCTGTGGAGATGGGAGAACCTTCCAGAAGGACAACCATCTTAGCAGCACTCCACCAATCAGGCCTGTATGGTAGAGTGGCTAGTCGGAAGCCACTCCTCAGTAAAAGGCACATGACAGCCCTCAAACCCAAACCAGTCCGTCGAACTCCAGTGCACGCATTTTCACTGCTTCAGGGTCCAATGGCGGCGAGCTTTACACCACTCCAGCCGATGCTTGGCATTGTATATGGTAATCTTAGACTTGTGTGCAGCTGCTAGGCCATGGAAACTTCATTTCATGAAGTTCCTGATGAACAGTTATTGTGCTGACGTTGATTCCAGAGGCAGTTTGGAACTCAGTGGGGAGGGTTGCAACACCGAGGACAGGTGATTTTTAGCTTCAGCACTCGGCGGTTCCGTTCTGTTAGCTTGTGTTGCCTACCACTTCGCGGCTGAGCCGTTGTTGCTCCTAGACGTTTCCACTTCACAAAAACAGAACTAACAGTTGACCGGGGGCAACTCTAGCATGACAGAAATTTGACGAACTGACTATTTGTAAAGTTGGCATCCTATGACGGTGCAATGTTGAAATTCACTGAGCTCTTCAGTACGGCCATTCTACCGTCAATGTTTACCTGGAGATGGAGATTGCATGGCTGTGTGCTCAATTTTATACACCTGTCAGCAGCGGGTGTGGCTGAAATAGCTGAATCCACTAATTTGAAGGGGTGTCCACATACTTATGTATACATAGTGTATCTTGTGCTTGGATTGTGACTTAGTCTGGGTTTAATTCCGGTCTGCAAATTAATCATTGATATGTTGGATTCACGTCTCCATCTCAAACTAAAATCTAAGTTTAAAGAAAATGAATGCACTTTACATCAAGTTTGATTTGATTTAGCCCTATTCTTTAACTTTGATTCTTGGTGGAGATAGAGACATGAATCCCACATATCAGTTATTAATTGGTAAACAAACTGGAAATAAAGTAAGACTAAAAGTCAGTATCACAAAATATACATCTCCCTCAAATGTTTATATTTGGTTTTGTTGACAAACAAACAAATTTCAATATCACTTTTGAAATGCAGTAAAGAGCCTGTTAACGTGTCGACACGTTAACAACATGCTTGAAGCTCTTGTGGTGTGTTGTTCTGCTGTTAGTTACCATAGAAAACTGTTAGTTACCATAGAAAACTGTTAGTTAGTTACCATAGAAAACGGTTAGTTACCATAGAAAACGGTTAGTTACCATAGAAAACTGTTAGTTACCATAGAAAACGGTTAGTTACCATAGAAAACGGTTAGTTACCATAGAAAACGGTTAGTTACCATAGAAAACTGTTAGTTACCATAGAAAACTGTTAGTTACCATAGAAAACTGTTAGTTACCATAGAAAACGGTTAGTTACCATAGAAAACTGTTAGTTACCATAGAAAACTGTTAGTTACCATAGAAAACGGTTAGTTACCATAGAAAACTGTTAGTTACCATAGAAAATGGTTAGTTACCATAGAAAACGGTTAGTTACCATAGAAAACTGTTAGTTACCATAGAAAACTGTTAGTTACCATAGAAAACGGTTAGTTACCATAGAAAACTGTTAGTAAAGTTACCATAGAAAACTGTTAGTTACCATAGAAAACTGTTAGTTACCATAGAAAACTGTTAGTTACCATAGAAAACTGTTGGTTACCAGAGAAAGCTGTTAGTATAGTTACCATAGAAAACTGTTAGTTACCATAGAAAACTGTTAGTTACCATAGAAAACTGTTAGTTACCATAGAAAACTGTTAGTTACCATAGAAAACTGTTGGTTACCAGAGAAAACTGTTAGTATAGTTACCATAGAAAACTGTTAGTTACAGTTACCATAGAAAACTGTTAGTATAGTTACCATATAACACTGTTAGTACAGTTACCATAGAAAACTGTTAGTTACAGTTACCATAGAAAACTGTTAGTTACAGTTACCATAGAAAACTGTTAGTATAGTTACCATAGAAAACTGTTAGTATAGTTACCATATAACACTGTTAGTACAGTTACCATAGAAAACTGTTAGTTACAGTTACCATAGAAAACTGTTAGTTACAGTTACCATATAACACTGTTAGTACAGTTACCATAGAAAACTGTTAGTTACAGTTACCATAGAAAACTGTTAGTTACAGTTACCATAGAAAACTGTTAGTTACAGTTACCATAGAAAACTGTTAGTTACAGTTACCATAGAAAACTGTTAGTTACAGTTACCATAGAAAACTGTTAGTACAGTTACCATAGAAAACTGTTAGTATAGTTACCATAGAAAACTGTTAGTATAGTTACCATAGAAAACTGTTAGTATAGTTACCATAGAAAACTGTTAGTATAGTTACCATTGAAAACTGTTAGTTACAGTTACCATAGAAAACTGTTAGTATAGTTACCATAGAAAACTGTTAGTACAGTTACCATAGAAAACTGTTAGTATAGTTACCATAGAAAACTGTTAGTACAGTTACCATAGAAAACTGTTAGTACAGTTACCATAGAAAACTGTTAGTACAGTTACCATATAACACTGTTAGTATAGTTACCATATAACACTGTTAGTATAGTTACCATATAACACTGTTAGTTACAGTTACCATAGAAAACTGTTAGTATAGTTACCATAGAAAACTGTTAGTACAGTTACCATAGAGAACTGTTAGTATAGTTACCATAGAAAACTGTTAGTACAGTTACCATAGAGAACTGTTAGTAAAGTTACCATAGAAAACTGTTAGTACAGTTACCATATAACACTGTTAGTTACAGTTACCATAGAAAACTGTTAGTTACAGTTACCATAGAAAACTGTTAGTATAGTTACCATAGAAAACTGTTAGTTACAGTTACCATAGAAAACTGTTAGTATAGTTACCATAGAAAACTGTTAGTACAGTTACCATAGAGAACTGTTAGTAAAGTTACCATAGAAAACTGTTAGTACAGTTACCATATAACACTGTTAGTTACAGTTACCATAGAAAACTGTTAGTTACAGTTACCATAGAAAACTGTTAGTATAGTTACCATAGAAAACTGTTAGTATAGTTACCATAGAAAACTGTTAGTAAAGTTATCATAGAAAACTATTAGTTACAGTTACCATAGAAAACTGTTTGTATAGTTACCATAGAAAACTGTTAGTATAGTTACCATAGAAAACTGTTAGTTACATTTACCATAGAAAACTGTTAGTATAGTTACCATAGAAAACTGTTAGTTACAGTTACCATAGAAAACTGTTAGTATAGTTACCATAGAAAACTGTTAGTACAGTTACCATATAACACTGTTAGTTACAGTTACCATAGAAAACTGTTAGTATAGTTACCATAGAAAACTGTTAGTACAGTTACCATATAACACTGTTAGTTACAGTTACCATAGAAAACTGTTAGTTACAGTTACCATAGAAAACTGTTAGTACAGTTACCATATAACACTGTTAGTACAGTTACCATAGAAAACTGTTAGTATAGTTACCATAGAAAACTGTTTGTATAGTTACCATAGAAAACTGTTAGTTACAGTTACCATAGAAAACTGTTAGTATAGTTACCATAGAAAACTGTTAGTTACAGTTACCATAGAAAACTGTTAGTATAGTTACCATAGAAAACTGTTAGTATAGTTACCATAGAAAACTGTTAGTTACAGTTACCATAGAAAACTGTTAGTAAAGTTACCATAGAAAACTGTTAGTTACAGTTACCATAGAAAACTGTTAGTAAAGTTACCATAGAAAACTGTTAGTTACAGTTACCATAGAAAACTGTTAGTATAGTTACCATAGAAAACTGTTAGTATAGTTACCATAGAAAACTGTTTGTATAGTTACCATATAACACTGTTAGTATAGTTACCATAGAAAACTGTTAGTTACAGTTACCATAGAAAACTGTTAGTAAAGTTACCATAGAAAACTGTTAGTACAGTTACCATAGAAAACTGTTAGTAAAGTTACCACAGAAAACTGTTAGTACAGTTACCATAGAAAACTGTTAGTAAAGTTACCATAGAAAACTGTTAGTTACAGTTACCATAGAAAACTGATACACCCCCATATGCCTTCAATGTCTCCAAATATGAATCATCCAGCCCATTGTGTATCTCATTACACCACCGTATGTCATGTCTTGAATTTTGCAGGCAAAGTATGTTTACAATGTAATATTTCTGACACTTAACATTCTAACTCTGCCCGCAACCTCCGAACTTGATAGCATTGAGTCATTATTAGTTTTAAACTTAAGACATGACTATGGCGTTGTGCCTGTAGAATTTGTGAATTTTGTCTGTTGGGAGGCAGGTCTGATGGAGGGCTGTGTTTGGGGCAGGTGTGATGGGAGCGGGGGCAGGTCTGATGGAGGGCTGTGTTTGGGGCAGGTTTGATGGGAGAGAGGGAAGGAGGGAGGTTGGCAATGAGAGAGGGAAGAAGGGAGGGAAGTCCTTCTTCATTGCCATGGTTTTTAAACTTTTTCAGCTTTAGAAATTGACTTGACCTCCCGTAACCCAAATTGTCCTCCAACAACCCAAATTAAGAAGAAATAGTGTGTGATTATAGATGTGTTGTCATAACTCACGACCCACCTCTCAACTGCCCAGGGCCCGCTTTAAAGTCACTCCCAAGCCCTCGACTGTTGAATGTGCTCTGGATGTCTGATACTTGACATTTTTACCTTTAGGCAAGAGAGTTAAGAACAAATTCTTATTTTCAATGACTGCCTAGGAACAGTGGGTTAACCCGCCTGTTCAGGGGCAGAACGACAGACTGCTGCTGCCACATAAATATACTTGAGCCAAATACACCGACTTCACAAAAAGAAGGGTTGGCTGAGAGGACACAGAGATCTGTACACAGCCGGGTTTCTGTAAACGATGATGGCGTCCAAAATAGCAACATGTGGAGAGATAAGAGGATCAGATATCAGTGAATTAATGATGCGTAAAAGAAACATTATCCTGTATATTTTCAGCGTACTAATGGATAAGATGGACGGGGGGGGGGGGGGGGGGGGATGGAGCATTGGTTCACTGGGCATGACACACCTGATCCTTCTAATGAGTTTTTCCTAGCCTCTGTTCTTCTGCCTCCTCATTGGCTTGCTCTTTGAGGTTTTCGGCTGGGTATCTGTAAAGCACTTTACGAAGGGCTTCATAAAATACATGTGATTGATTTTTAAATTGGATTAATTGATCCTGGTAGGGTTGGTGTTTTGCTCCCCCTGGCTCACTGTGTGGGGCTCTGATGCCTTTAACCTAATGAGGTTTTACCAAGCATTTATGTAGGCTTTATGAAGAACCTATGTAGGCTTTATGAAGCATCTATGTAGGCTTTATGAAGCATCTATGTAGGCTTTATGAAGCATTTATGTAGGCTTTATGAAGCATCTATGTAGGCTTTATGAAGCATCTATGTAGAGTTTATGAAGCATCTATGTAGGCTTTATGAAGCATCTATATAGAGTTTATGAAGCATTTATGTAGGCTTTATGAAGCATCTATGTAGAGTTTAAATATAATGTATGTAGGCTTTATGAAGCATTTATGTAAGCTGTATGAAGCTTTTATGTAGGCCTAATGAGGCATCTATGTAGGCCTAATGAGGCATCTATGTAGGCCTAATGAGGCATCTATGTAGGCCTAATGAGGCATCTATGTAGGCCTAATGAGCCATCTATGTAGGCCCAATGAGGCATCTATATAGGCCCAATGAGGCATCTATGTTGGCGTTACCTATGGGGCTCCAGAGTGGAGAAGTGGTCTAACTACTAGAGGCCTCTGGCACTGCATCTCACTGCACGAGGCGTCAGTACAGACACCTTGGTTCGAATCCAGGCTGTATCACAACCAGCTGTGATTGGGAGTCGAATATAGGGCAGTGCACAAATGGCCCCGCGTCGTCCGGGTTTGGCCAGCGTAGTCCGTCATTGTAAATAAGAACTGGTTCTTAATAACTGACTTGCCTAGTGTAAGTAAAGGTAAAACAAATTAGACATTTATGTAGGCTTGATGAGGCACCTATATAGACTTTTGAGGTGTTCATGTAGGATTTATTTAGTGGTTGTAAAGGTGTCGTTAACCCTTCACACCAATGTCTGTTACCTTATAGGACAGGCATCATCAACTAGATTAATCGGCGGGACGATTTCTTCTGGAGCGGATGCTCGGGGGCCGTAACATAATTACAAATAATTTATAGGCCGCAAGAAGCCCAAACAGATATATTATTGAACTAAAACATAATCATTTCAAATGTTGCTTACATTTGTTGACATGTTCGTTATAAAGGGTAGACCAAGATGCAGCGTGGTATGTTTCCATCCTGGAAGAGAAACTCAAAGACAAAAACAATAAAGCATCACAATAAATTGCAATTTACAATTCATTGCAATGTCCGTACTGTGAGACGCCTAAGACAGCGCTACAAGGGGACAGGACGGACAGCTGATCGTCCTCGCAGTGGCAGACCACTTGTAACAACACCTGCACAGGATCGGTACATCCAAATATCACACCTGCGGGACAGGTACAGGATGGCAACAACAACTGCCCGAGTTACACCAGGAACGCACAATCCCTCCATCAGTGCTCAGAATGTCTACAATAGGCTGAGAGAGGCTGGACTGAGGGCTTGTAGGCCTGTTGTAAAGGCAGGTCCTCACCAGACATCACCGGTAACAACTTCGCCTATGGGCACAAACCCAGCGTCGCTCGACCAGACAGGACTGGCAAAAGGTGCTCTTCACTGATGAGTCGCGGTTTTGTCTCACCAGGGGTGATAGACAGATTTGCATTTATCTTTGAAGGAATGAGCGTTACACCGAGGCCTGTACTCAGGAGCGGGATTGAGGTGGAGGGTCCGTCATGGTCTGGGGCGGTGTGTCTCAACATCATCGGACTGAGCTTGTTGTCATTGCAGGCAATCTCAACTCTGAGGGCTTGTAGGCCTGTTGTAAGGTAGGTCCTCAACTCTGTGCGTTACAGGGGAGACATCCTTCTCCCTCCTGTGGTACCCTTCCTGCAAGCTCATCCTGACATGACCCTCCAGCATGACAATGCCACCTGCCATACTCCTTGTTCTGTGCATGATTTCCTGCAAGACAGGAATGTCAGTGTTCTGCCATGGCCAGCGAAGAGCCCGGATCCCAATCCCATTGAGCATGTCTGGGACCTGTTGGATCAGAGGGTGAGGGCTAGGGCCATTCCCACAGAAATGTCCGGGAACTTGCAGGTGCCTTGTAGGAAGAGTGGGGTAACATCTCACAGCAAAAACTGGCCATACAGAGTTGGCCTTCATCAGAATGCACTCCCAGGAATCGCAGTTCCACAATAAATGCTTGTTTTGTTCGATAATGTCCATCATTTATGTCCAAATAGCTTATTTTGTTAGGGCGTTTGGTAAACAAATCCAAACACGCTTTCAGGTCCAGTCGGACAAAAAGTTCAAAAAGTGATATTACAGGTCGAATAAACTTGTCAAACTAAGTATAGAATCAATCTTTAGGATGTTTTTATCAAAAATGTTCAATAATGTTCCAACTGGAGAATGCCATTGTCTGTAGAAAAGCAATGGAACGAGAAATACCTCTCATGTGAACGCGCGTGACTGAGAACGAGACTGCTGCCAGACCCCATAGTCAAAAAGTTCTCATTTCTCCCACTTCACAGTAGAAGCCTGAAACAACGTTCTAAAGATGGTTGACATCTAGTGGAAGCCTTAGGAAGTGCAAAATGACCCATATCCCACTGTGAATTCGATAGGGGCTGAGTTCAAAAACGTCAAAGATTTCCCACTTCCTGTTTGGATTTTCTTCTCAGGATTTTTGCCTGCCATATGAATTCTGTTATACTCATAGACATCATTCAAACAGTTTTAGAAATGTCAGAGTATTTTCTATTCAGTACTAATAATAATATGCATATATTAGCAACTGGGACTGAGTAGGTGGTAGTTTACTCTGAGCACGCTATTCATCCAAATGTGAAAATCCTGCCCATATCCCAAAGAAGTTCAAATAAAATCACTTGGAGCTGATTTCCTGGTGTTTTTACAGTCTTTTATGTCCAACAATGAAAATTCCACATTTTACATGTTTATAAAACATATTTAATTAATTAATGGATTAGACAAAAGTGTCAATGCAGACCAATCATTGAAGTTCTCTCTCGAGTACTCAATCTTCAACATTGAAGAGCCTTATTGAGGACCTGGATAATTTCTCCAGTTTATCTGGACTAAACCCCACCTATGATAAATATACTATATTACAGATTGTGTCTTTCAAAAGATACAAACTTTAAATTGTCATGTTGTCTCCTGGTTAAATGGGCAGATGGTGAAGTCGATGAGCTTGGTTTACATATCCCGGAAAAGTTGAATATTAACTTCGATAGAAAATGTAACAAAATAGCTTGAGGCAGTGGAGAGGAAAACCTCTGTCCATCTATAGGAAAATTATTAACTCTCTAGAGACATCACAGTTTACATATTTATTAATGTGTCTGCCGACTCCAAGATAATCCTTTTTTAAATCATGCAAGAAATACTAATTTAATTAAATTAATTAAGTAATATATAAATATATATATTTATTTAAGAAATATGAGTTTGGAGGGCTAAAACTATTAAAAATAAAGTATTTAAAGCTCTCTCTCTCTTAAAGAAAGGATATCTATATCCAAACTGGTTTTCTACTGAGAGAGGCACATTCCATGTTTAAGAGTGGGCTCTTTGCCTTTTACAGATAAAAACCACACAGTTCTGGTGGATTGACAATAGATCCCCTTTTTACAGTATCTTCCTTTTAAATTAAGTCATACAGAGTTGACCCCAGTCATACAGAGTTGACCCCAGTCATACAGAGTTGACCCCAGTCATACAGAGTTGACCCCAGTCATACAGAGTTCACCCCAGTCATACAGAGTTCGCCCCAGTCATAGAGTTGGCCACAGTCATAGAGTTGGCTACAGCCATACAGAGTTGACCCCAGCCATACAGAGTTGACCCCAGCCATACAGAGTTGACCCCAGTCATACAGAGTTGGCCCCAGCCATAGAGTTTGCCCCAGCCATAGAGTTGGCTACAGCCATACCGAGTTGGCTACAGTCGTATAGGGTTGGCCACAGTCGTACAGAGTTGGCTACAGTCGTATAGAGTTGGCCCCAGTCATACAGAGTTGGTTACAGCCATACAGAGTTGGCCCCAGTCGTACAGAGTTGTCTACAGTCATACAGAGTTGGCCCAAGACATAGAGTTGGCTACACTCATACAGAGTTGGCCCCAGCCATACAGAGTTGGCTGTAGCCGTACAGAGTTGGCCCCAGTCGTACAGAGTTGGCTACAGCTGTACAGAGTTGGCACCAGTCATACAGAGTTGTCTACAGCCATACAGAGTTGGCCCAAGACATAGAGTTGGCAACACTCATACAGAGTTGGCCCCAGCCATACAGAGTTGGCCCCAGCCATACAGAGTTGGCCCCAGTCGTACAGAGTTGTCTACAGCCATACAGAGTTGGCCCCAGTCGTACAGAGTTGGCCCCTGTCTTACAGAGTTGGCACCAGTCATACAGAGTTGTTTACAGTCATACAGAGTTGTCTACAGCTGTACAGAGTTGGCTATAATAGGCAGATCAAATATCACAGCAAATAATCTAACTCCAACATCATGATAGAAAATGTGTATTTTTTCTCTTGGAAGCAACTGTACAAGAAGGGTATAATATTTATGAAGGACATTGTAAACAACTCAAAGTGGCTCTGGAAGAGGCTTTTTACACTCATATTCAGACACGGGTTGAAAATGGTAGATTTGGGCTTTGATAAGTGGCGGTCCTCGTGGTCTCAACTTCCTGTTGCAATTTAGAATAGTTGGTGACAGATGCCTTAAAATAAAAAAGGTAAGGACGTGGATCAGAAAACCAGTCCGTATCTGGTGTTGATCAGAAAACCAGTCCGTATCTGGTGTTGCCACCATTAGCCTCATGCAGTGCAACACATCTCCTTCACATAGAGTTGACCAGGCTGTTGATTGGGGCCTGTGGAATGTTGTTCCACTCCTCTTCAATGGCTGTGTGAAGTTTCTGGAGATTGGAGCGAACTGGAACAAGCTGTCGTACACGACTATCCAGAGCATCCCAAACATGCTCAACGGGTCACATGTCTGGTGAGTATGCGGACCAAGGAAGAACAGGGACATTTTCAGCTTCCAGTAATTGTGTCCAGATCCATGTGACATGGGCCTGTGCATTATCATGTTGAAACATGAGGTGATGGAGGAAGATTAATGGCACCACAATGGACCTCTGGAACTCGTCATGGTATCTCTGTGCATTCAAATTGCCATCAATGAAATGTAATTGTGTTCATTGTTCATAGCTTATGCCTGCCCATTCCATAACCCCTCCGCCACCATGGGGCCCTCTGTTGTCATCAGCAAACCGCTCACCCACACGATGCCATACACACTGTCTGCCATCTGCTCGGTACAGTTGACACGGGATTCATCCTCTGTGAAGACCACACTGAAATCGGTTACAGTCAATCTGTGAAGACCACACTGAAATCGGTTACAGTCAATCTGTGAAGACCACACTGAAATCGGTTACAGTCAATCTGTGAAGACTGAAGTCAGGTCAAGAATCGAGAATCGAGGACGATGAGCTTCCCTGAGAGGGTTTCTGAAAGTTTACAGATTTCATGATCAACAAAATCAGCA
Organism: Oncorhynchus mykiss; assembly: GCF_057628025.1. Lineage (NCBI taxonomy): Eukaryota > Metazoa > Chordata > Actinopteri > Salmoniformes > Salmonidae > Oncorhynchus > Oncorhynchus mykiss. The sequence continues at coordinate 79,671,714 of NC_143030.1, read as the reverse complement.
AAAAGTACAGTATATGTAAAATGAAAATAAAATCAACAGTGTCATGTTTGGATTCAGTCTTGTGTCCTCAACTTTGGTCTGATCATTTTACCATTATCTCCAAACTGTTACCTTTCAATTTTTTCCACCTGCAAGAAACATTAAACATTTCAATTTAGTCCTATTCATATTTAGCCAATTGCCAAAAAGGTGTAAAGAAATTGAAGAATTAGTATGTCTGCCATTAAAAAACATGAATGGCTTAAAATGATCAGTATATATATATTTAAAAATGTATCAGTTTCACTTAAAGTCAAACTGTTTGAGGGCCGATTTAAAATGAAAGTCAATTGAGAACAGGTCTGCGATGTCCCGAAATTTTGGCAACTGTTCTATAAACCGATTATATATATATATATATATAACACAATAATGAATTAATTAATAATAAACCGATATATATATATAACACAATAATTGACACAATTTACACATACATTTAAGCTTTTATAGAAAATGCTTGTTAGAAAAGAATGCTCCATATATGGGGCCACAGAACAGTCAGCCCTGTTCAGACTCACGAGGAAACAGAATCAATAGATCATCTTGTCCATCGATGGATCTCTTGTGGAGTCAGGTCCAGGTACAACGGTTGTTGAGTCAGATTGACTGTATCAGGGTTCAGGAGGACCTGCAAACTGTATTGATAAGGGATATGGAAAAAACACGATTAGTCAATGGGAAATATCATTAAACTATTGAGTAAATTTTTTATTTTTAGGGCCGTATCGGTAGACATTTTACAAATAGGTGATGTTCAGGACCCTCGTTAGACATCACAGTAACATGGAGGAATGTAAGGGATTTCCTCCTCTTCGTCTGAAGAGGAGAGGCGAGAAGGATCGGAGGACCAATATGCGGCGTGCTAAGTGTCCATGGTTCCTTTCAATAAGAAATACTACACATAAACACGACTGAAATACAAAAACAATAAACGTGGAACAAACTAAACCCAAAACAGTACCGTGTGGTGAAAAACACAGACACGGAAACAAACACCCACCAACAAACAGTGAAACCCAGGCTACCTAAGTATGATTCTCAATCAGAGACAACTAATGACACCTGCCTCTGATTGAGAACCATACTAGGCCGAAACATAGAAATCCCCAAATCATAGAAAAACAAACATAGACTGCCCACCCCAACTCACGCCCTGACCATACTAAATAATGACAAAACAAAGGAAATAAAGGTCAGAACGTGACAAGGAATGTATTGCAAAAGGAAATAGCTAAATGTTATTATACTGGGAAAGGTGGCTTAATCTGTGTACATCGGACGGTTGGAGTTAAGATCAGAATGAATGGTGGATTGGTCTCTGTAAAGACCGTTGAACATCAAGAGGCTTTATAAAGAGTCTGTGTAGCTTCATATAGGGGCTATAATGGTGTATTACCCTTGGTTAACCTCCTGGCTGGCTGTGAGGTGTTAATTAACCGGTTGGCTACCGTCTTCACCATCGTCGGGGCCATTGAACAAAAAGAGGCCTCAGATGTTTCTTTATGGAGCCAGACATTTATTTAATCTTGGGGTAATTTCACCAGGCACACAAGGCCTCAATATGCTGCTAGTTTTATATCCCCCTCTTTTACAAGCAACCAGCCATCGCCGTCGTTTAACCCTCGAGATATCTGTCCCCTGGCTCTCAAGGAAACAGTCTGGAAGGGGAGGGAGGGAGGGAACCAACTGATCAGTAGCTGTGGTTTATTATAGGGGCTGGGAATATATGAGAGAGAGAGAGAGAGAGAGAGAGAGAGAGAGATGGCAAAGAGCTTGGTTTGCTTGATTATAATTCTGTCTCTGCATTCAGCCAAGACAAAAAAAATCAGCAATCAAATGCAATCTCTGACATTTACTGCAGTGGGTCACACATAGGGATTCCTGTTAGTCATAAACAAGTCCACTTTGAAACCAGAGTATACACCTCAAACACGTGGTTATGGGCTTAAAAAAAGAAGACACCTGTGCCATGTCAGAAACGAAGTTGACATGTATCCCAATGTGTGGTGAAGCTGAGATGGCTGCTCCTGTGGTCTAGAGGCACCTCATCAGCCAGGCGTATGTTGTAGACTCAACACCTAACAAACACTTTTAACACTTACCTCATATCCCAGTGATAATGCTATGCATTAGGCCTGGGAAGAAAACATTTCTATTGGCTCAACTTGCCATTGGCTCAACCATTGACTAAACCCTTTATCCCATGGCCATTGGCTCAACCATTGACTAAACCTTTATCCCATGGCCATTGGCTCAACCATTGACTAAACCTTTATCCCATGGCCATTGGCTCAACCATTGACTAAACCTTTATCCCATGGCCATTGGCTCAACCATTGACTAAACCTTTATCCCATGGCCATTGGCTCAACCATTGACTAAACCTTTATCCCATGGCCATTGGCTCAACCATTGACTAAACCTTTATCCCATGGCCATTGGCTCAACCATTGACTAAACCTTTATCCCATGGCCATTGGCTCAACCACTGACTAAACCTTTTATCCCATGGCCATTGGCTCAACCATTGACTAAACCTTTATCCCATGGCCATTGGCTCAACCACTGACTAAACCTTTTATCCCATGGCCATTGGCTCAACCATTGACTAAACCTTTATCCCATGGCCATTGGCTCAACCATTGACTAAACCTTTATCCCATGGCCATTGGCTCAACCATTGACTAAACCTTTATCCCATGGCCATTGGCTCAACCATTGACTAAACCTTTATCCCATGGCCATTGGCTCAACCATTGACTAAACCTTTTATCCCATGGCCATTGGCTCAACCATTGACTAAACCTTATATCCCATGGCCATTGGCTCAACTTACCCCAAGAAAAACATTTGGACTATAGTAGCCCAATCATCTACAAAGATGCACTTTCATACTAGGTTTAGGATCTCATATTGAAGCTTATAGAGACCCCAGCAAACTTAAAATGATCTACTGTGATACAGGCACCTCTAACACAATAGATTAATTTTACTTGGTGAAAATCAGTTTTCCTTACCACTTTTTCCCATGTGGTTTCTTTCTTCACGGACTCCATGACCTCTTCCTAAATATTTGGTCAAATGATTTGTGAATGGTTTCCTTGGAAACAAGGGTGGCTCAATTTACCCCTTTGGTTTTAACTTACACTACATCTCTCCTACAGTGTGTCTTTCCTGAAAAGTATTGTTTCGCTTGTTGATCTAACAGTAAATCAGGGACCAAAATGTTTATGTCCTGTATTGTCCTGTAGGTCAACGGTTTCTCCTTTTCTCTCTTCATCATCAGAACATCTGTGACCGGTTACAGGATCTAAGGTATTTGACCTACTTCAAAGTAGCATCTTTAAAAACAAATAATAATAATAATAATAATGCCTTCTTGAATGAGAGATTTATCATTATCATATTCAGCTCAGATCTACCACTTAGGGAGTGGTTTGTGGAGAATACAATGATTTTAGTTTTCAATATCTTTGTTTAGAGCTGCAGTGATTTCATGTCTGGATACCTCCGGAACATTCATTACACACACCTGGCCCCTATTCCCAGTGATTAGTATTTGTATATATGTGCCCTTGGTTCACCATTGTCCTGTCGATCACTGTTCCAATGTCCGTTGGTGCGTGTGAGTACCTGTGCTAAGTGGTTTTGGCTTTCGTGCCGCTTGTATTGCGCAGATGATTACGGGTCTCATTGTGTTACGGGTCTCGGCCCGGTGTATTTAGTCGAGGTACTCCTTTGTTTGGGTTTCAACCCTGTGTTTCGTATACGTGTTTGTGTGGTCTTCGTCCCCGTGCCTTTACACATCACGCTGTAATTTGGGTCAATAAAAAAAAACTATTACGCATTCTTGTGCCTGTCTCCCGATCCTTATTCCAACGTGACACTAGCTGTGGGAGCTGACATGTATAGTGTTGAATCATTTGTGTACATAGAAACAATGGCTTTGTTTTAAGACGAGTGATAGATCATTAATAAAAATAGAGAACAGTGAAGGGTCGAGACAGCTGCCTTGCTGTATACCACTCTTTACATGTTTTACGGATGTTCCAGAAGATTCCATTAAAGAAAGGATGCTTTACCACTCTTGGGAAAAGCGGAATAACTTTAGCTCCTCTTCAGGTTCCTGGACACTTTTCCTAAGACTCAGATTAAAGATAGAATAGGCAATATAGTTGACACGGTTTTCTTTATGTGAAAGAGAGTCAGACCAAAATGCGGCGTGGCTATTGCGATCCATGTTTAATAGGACAAAGTAAACACGATCAAATACAAAAACAATAAACGTAATGTGAAAACCGAAACAGCCTAATACTGGTGCAAAGTAACACAGCGACAGAACAAGGACACTAAGGACAATCACCCACAAAACCCAACACCAAACAGGCTACCTAAATATGGTTCCCAATCAGAGACAATGACGAACACCTGTCTCTGATTGGGAACCATATTTAGGTAGCCTGTTTGGTGTTGGTTTTGTGGGTGATTGTCCTTAGTGTCCTGATGTTCGTGTTAGGTGTTAGTTTACACAAGTATAGGCTGTTTCTGTTTTTGTTACGTTCATTACGTTTATTGTTTTTGTAGTGTTTGTGTTTAGTGTGTTTTTCATTAAACATGAATCTCAATAGCCACGCCGCATTTTGTTCCGACTCTCCTTCACATACAGAAAACAGTGAAAATAGTCCTCTTCCATCCTGAGTAGCTTTCCATCTAAGTTGTCAATACCAGGTGGTTTCTCATTATTAAAAATGTAGCATAATAGCTTGAAACCGTGGAGAGGACAACCTCTGTCTATCTATTGGACAATGACCCTGATTAACTCTCTAGAGACATCACAGTTTACATGTTTATTAATGGCTTTGCCCACTCTGAGGATTCGTTTTTCAAATCATGCAAGAAAATAGACATATTTATTTTTAAAATATATGAGTTTGGGGGGCTAAAATTATTAAATATAAAGTCATTAAAACTATCTCTCTCTTAAAGCCTCCGCTATACAGAAATTATATCTATATCCAAACTGGATTTCCAGCAGGCTACTGAGAGAGGCACATTCCATGTTTAAGAGTGGGCTCTTTGCCTGTTTTACAGATTAAAACCACACAGTTCTGGTGGATTGACAATAGATCCCCTTTTTACAGTACCTTCCTTTTTAAATGAAGTCATACAGAGTTGACCCCAGTCATACAGAGTTGGTCACAGCCATACAGAGTTGTCTACAGCCATAGAGTTGGCTACAGCCATACAGAGTTGTCTACAGCCATACAGAGTTGGCCACAGCCATAGAGTTGGCCCCAGCCATACAGAGTTGGCCACAGCCATACAGAGTTTTCCACAGCCATAGAGTTGGCCCCAGCCATAGAGTTGGCCCCAGCCATACAGAGTTGGCCCCAGCCATACAGAGTTGGCCCCAGCCATGCCGAGTTGGCCCCAGCCATAGAGTTGGCCCCAGCCATAGAGTTGGCTACACTCATACAGAGTTGGCCCCAGCCATACCGAGTTGGCCGCAGCGATATCGAGTTGGCCGCAGCGATACCGAGTTGGCCCCAGCCATACCGAATTGGCCCCAGCCATACCGAGTTGGCCCCAGTGATACAGAGTTGGCTCCGGCCATACCGAGTTGTCCCCAGCAATACAGAGTTGGCCCCAGCCATACAGAGTTGGCCGCAGCGATACCTGTACGGTGCTATTTGTAAACACTCTAGTAGGTTGATTAATAACCTGAACCAGATTACATGCACAGCTTCCTCTTGAGCAGGCAGCTCGATGAAAACCAGTCTATATTCAGGTCACCCAGAAAATAGACCTCTCTGTAACCATCACACACATATTATCAATCATTTCACACGGATTATCCAGATACTGACTGTTAGCAATTGGTGGCCTACAACAACAAGAAGAGGCTTCAGAAGAGGCAGGTGAACCTGCAACCCCCACACTTCAACAGTATTAGACACAATATCCCCTCTGAGCTTCCCAGGACTCACTCGTTACCCAACCTCTGTGTGGGTTCACGTTACATGACACTGAAGATGTCAGCGGTTGCCAAGGAACCAGACAACCTTGTAAACACTTGCTGTTTCATAACTCTCCTCAATTTATAGAATCAATGGCGAGACTGCATCAGGATATTGGCTATTTGGGTTCTGGCATTGAATGACACTGACAGTAGCTAGTTAAGTGCAACAGGCAGGATCTATTATCTATGGAGAGAGAAAGAAGAGTATGGCAGTCTACAATCTCTGACAAACCAAGGATAAAATGAGCCGCCACTGCGGTGGAGTGTCATTTACTGACACTGTGTTCCCTTTCCTCTTTTCTCCTCTGAACGGGCAAATGACTCATTCGACGATGAAGAGGAAGAGGACGGAAAATCAACGCTGCGTTTGTTCCTTTCTTCCCCTATTGATGACACAGAGCTAAAAGCTGAAGAGATGTTGGTTCTGCTGCCCAAATGACACCCTGTTCCCTGTTCCACTACATAGAAAATAGGCTGTCATTTGGGAGACATCTTTCATTTTAAAAAAAATATTATTTATATTTTTTAAAGAAGCCTTTTGTTTAGCTTTTCTCCCTCTATGTGGGGTCTCTAAGTAGGCGCTATGTTGAAGTGAGACCTGAGAGAGCCCATCCAAGAGGCGATGTGTCTTTATGAAGGAGCTTTTCTCCCTCTATGTGGGGTCTCTAAGTAGGCGCTATGTTGAAGTGAGACCTGAGAGAGCCCATCCAAGAGGCGATGTGTCTTTATGAAGGAGCTTTTCTCCCTCTATGTGGGGTCTCTAAGTAGGCGCTATGTCGATGTGAGACTGAGAGAGCCCATCCAAGAGGCGATGTGTCTTCATGAAGGAGCTTTTCTCCCTCTATGTGGGGGCTCTAAGTAGGTGCTATGTTGAAGTGAGACTGAGAGAGCCCATCCAAGAGGCGATGTGTCTTTATGAAGGAGCTTTTCTCCCTCTATGTGGGGGCTCTAAGTAGGCGCTATGTTGAAGTGAGACTGAGAGAGCCCATCCAAGAGGCGATGTGTCTTCATGAAGGAGCTTTTCTCCCTCTATGTGGGGGCTCTAAGTAGGCGCTATGTTGATGTGAGACTGAGAGAGCCCATCCAAGAGGCGATGTGTCTTTATGAAGGAGCTTTTCTCCCTCTATGTGGGGGCTCTAAGTAGGCGCTATGTTGATGTGAGACTGAGAGAGCCCATCCAAGAGGCGATGTGTCTTTATGAAGGAGCTTTTCTCCCTCTATGTGGGGGATCTAAGTAGGCGCTATGTTGATGTGAGACTGAGAGAGCCCATCCAAGAGGCGATGTGTCTTTATGAAGGAGCTTTTCTCCCTCTATGTGGGGGATCTAAGTAGGCGCTATGTTGATGTGAGACTGAGAGAGCCCATCCAAGAGGCGATGTGTCTTTATGAAGGAGCTTTTCTCCCTCTATGTGGGGGCTCTAAGTAGGCGCTATGTTGATGTGAGACTGAGAGAGCCCATCCAAGAGGCGATGTGTCTTTATGAAGGAGCTTTTCTCCCTCTATGTGGGGGCTCTAAGTAGGCGCTATGTTGATGTGAGACCTGAGAGAGCCCATCCAAGAGGCGATGTGTCTTTATGAAGGAGCTTTTCTCCCTCTATGTGGGGGATCTAAGTAGGTGCTATGTTGATGTGAGACTGAGAGAGCCCATCCAAGAGGCGATGTGTCTTTATGAAGGAGCTTTTCTCCCTCTATGTGGAAGCTCTAAGTAGGCGCTATGTTGATGTGAGACTGAGAGAGCCCATCCAAGAGGCGATGTGTCTTTATGAAGGAGCTTTACTCTCTCTCTTTGAATCATTATCTTAAAAAAAAAACACTATCATGTATTGCAGTACTCTCTAAGCAATGCGTACCTGCCTGCTTCGAAATACAGCGTTCACTTCAGCAAACTCAACTTGCTCATCTTAATTACGAAATAGAGCCTTTTACAGAAATGGCTGATGGATGGTTTGGTTCTCAGTGTAATGGATTGGATGTTTAATGACAGCGGAGCACTAGCTAGACGCTGTCGCACATCTCTGGGTGTATTGATGTCTGTTGCTGTCGATGTTGGTACCCTTTCCTCGGCTGGCAGGACACTGTGTGTGTGTGTGTGTGTGTGTGTGTGTGTGTGTGTGTGTGTGTGTGTGTGTGTGTGTGTGTGTGTGTGTGCGTGCGTGCGTGCGTGCGTGCGTGTGTGTGCGCATGTGTGTATTTCTTAGATGAAATATGGAGTCTTTTGCTGTGGATTGCCCAGCCCTGCTGTGGTATCCATGCTCATTGTCTGAATGATTAAATCTGACCGTCAGTATTTGAAGCACTACCTTGTGGGAGTGTGTGTATGTGTGTGTGCATGAGATCGTGCGTGTGTACGTGCATGCGTACATGTGTATGTGCATGCGTCTGTTAACACATTATCGTATGGACAGATGAAAGAGAATCAGTTGAACCTTTCTTCCTCCTATTTAATGAAGTGTCATGGCTTCAGGCAAGGCTGAAAAATACAGCAATTACACGAGATGCTGTAAATCACTATTTAAATGATTTCATGGCTTCAGGCAAGGCTGAAAACTACAACAATTATACAAGATACTGTAAATGACTATTTAATGGCGTTCCATTGCTCAGGCAAGGCTGAAAACTACATGAATTGTACGAGATGCTGTAAATCACTATTTAATGGATTGTCATGGCTTCAGGCAAGGCTGAAAACTACAGGGATTGTACGAGATGCTGTAAATCACTATTTAATGGATTGTCATGGCTTCAGGCAAGGCTGAAAACTACAGGGATTGTACGAGATGCTGTAAATCATTCTACGTCAAGAGATTATCATTAAATCACAATAGATCACTATACTTTGGCTTGTGAAAGCCCCTTTGTCGTTTTTCCTATTTTGTTTTTCAAATGGATTTTGTGGGGTTTGTATCGTTTGATTTACACAACACTTTGAAGATGCAAAATATTTATTATTGTGAAACAAACAAGAAATATGTCATGTATTGTCATGTTGTGTCTTTCTGTCCTTTCCTTTCACCCTGTCTCCCTCTGCTGGTCGTATTAGGTTACCTTTTCTCCCCCGCTTTCCCCCAGCTGTTCCTTGTCTCCTCTGACTACCCATTCACCCCGTTTCCCACCTGTTCCCTTTTTCCCTCTGATTAGGTCCCTATATCTCTCTCTGTTTCTGTTCCTGTCCTTGTCGGATTCTTGTTTGTTGTGTTTCATGCCTGAACCAGACTATCGTCATGTTTGCTGTAACCTTGTCCTGTCCTGTCGGAATCTGCCGGTCTATCTGAGCCTACCTATGTTTGGTTATTAAAGAAGCTCTGTTTAAGTTAATTCGCTTTTGGGTCCTCATTCACTCACCGTAACAGAAGAATCCGACCAAGAATGGACCCAGCGACTTCGGATCCTCTCCACTCAGCCGTCGAGATCCAGGGAGCGATGCTAGGCAGACACGAGCAGGAATTGTCTGCTGCTCGACATGCCGTTGAGACCCTGGCCACCCAAGTCTCCAACCTCACAGAACAGGTTCACCATCTCCGCCTCGATCCACCGGCCACTTCCAGGGCTTTCGAATCTCCGGAGCCCAGAATCAATAACCCGCCGTGTTACTCTGGGGAGCCCACTGAATGCCGCTCGTTCCTCACCCAGTGTGATATTGTGTTTTCTCTCCAGCCCAACACTTACGCCAGGAGCACTGCTCGTGTCGCCTACGTCATATCTCTCCTTACTGGACGGGCTCGTGAGTGGGGCACGGCAATCTGGGAGGCAAGGGCTGAGTGTACTAACCAGTATCAGGACTTTAAGGAGGAGATGATACGGGTTTTTGATCGATCTGTTTTTGGGGAGGAGGCTTCCAGGGCCCTGTCTTCCCTATGTCAAGGCAATCGATCCATAACAGACTACTCTATTGAGTTTCGCACTCTTGCTGCCTCCAGTGGCTGGAACGAGCCGGCTTTGCTCGCTCGTCTTCTGGAGGGTCTCCGCGCAGAGGTAAAGGATGAGATTCTCTCCCGGGAGGTTCCTTCCAGCGTGGATTCCTTGATTGAACTCGCTATTCGCATTGAGCGACGGGTTGATCTTCGTCACCGAGCTCGTGGAAAGGAGCTCGCGTTCTCCGTTGCCCCCCTCTCCGCATCACTACCATCTTCCTCTGCCGGCTCGGGAGCTGAGCCTATGCAGCTGGGAGGTATCCGCGTCTCGACTAAGGAGAGGGAACGGAGAATCACCAACCGCCTCTGTCTCTATTGCGGTTCTGCTGGTCATTTTGTCACTTCATGTCCAGTAAAAGCCAGAGCTCATCAGTAAGCGGAGGGCTACTGGTGAGCGCTACTACTCCTGTCTCTCCTTCAAGATCCTGCACTACCTTGTCGGTCCATCTACGCTGGACCGGTTCGTCAGCTTCCTGCAGTGCCTTAATAGACTCTGGGGCGGAGGGCTGTTTTATGGACGAGACCTGGGCTCGGGAACATGACATTCCTCTCAGACAGTTAAGGGAGTCCACGGCCTTGTTCGCCCTGGATGGTAGTCCTCTCCCCAGGATTCAGCGTGAGACGCTACCTTTAACCCTCACTGTTTCTGGTAATCATAGCGAAACCATTTCTTTTTTGATTCTTCATTCACCTTTTACACCTGTTGTTTTGGGCCATCCCTGGCTAGTTTGTCATAATCCTTCCATTAATTGGTCTAGTAATTCTATCCTCTCCTGGAACGTCTCTTGTCATGTGAAATGTTTAATGTCTGCTATCCCTCCTGTTTCCTCTGTCTCTTCTTCACAGGAGGAGCCTGGTGATTTGACAGGGGTGCCGGAGGAATATCACGATCTGCGCACGGTGTTCAGTCGGTCCAGGGCCACCTCTCTTCCTCCACACCGGTCGTATGATTGTAGTATTGATCTCCTCCCGGGAACCACTCCCCCCCGGGGTAGACTATACTCTCTGTCGGCTCCCGAAGGTAAGGCTCTCGAGGATTATTTGTCTGTAGCTCTTGACGCCGGTACCATAGTCCCCTCCTCCTCTCCCGCCGGAGCGGGGTTTTTTTTTGTCAAGAAGAAGGACGGGTCTCTGCGCCCCTGCATAGATTATCGAGGGCTGAATGACATAACAGTTAAGAATCGTTATCCGCTTCCTCTTATGTCTTCAGCCTTCGAGATCCTGCAGGGAGCCAGGTTTTTCACTAAGTTGGACCTTCGTAACGCTTACCATCTCGTGCGCATCAGGGAGGGGGACGAGTGGAAGACGGCGTTTAACACTCCGTTAGGGCACTTTGAATACCGGGTTCTTCCTTTCGGCCTCGCTAACGCTCCAGCTGTCTTTCAGGCATTAGTCAATGATGTCCTGAGAGACATGCTGAACATCTTTGTTTTCGTTTACCTTGACGATATCCTGATTTTTTCACCGTCACTCCAGATTCATCTTCAGCACGTTCGACGTGTCCTCCAGCGCCTTTTAGAGAATTGTCTTTTTGTGAAGGCTGAGAAGTGCACTTTTCATGCCTCCTCCGTCACATTTCTCGGTTCTGTTATTTCCGCTGAAGGCATTAAGATGGATCCCGCTAAGGTCCAAGCTGTCATTGATTGGCCCGCCCCTAAGTCACGCGTCGAGCTGCAGCGCTTTCTCGGCTTCGCGAACTTCTATCGTCGTTTCATCCGTAATTTCGGTCAGGTGGCAGCTCCTCTCACAGCCCTTACTTCTGTCAAGACGTGCTTTAAGTGGTCCGTTTCCGCCCAGGGAGCTTTTGATCTCCTCAAGAATCGTTTTACATCCGCTCCTATCCTTGTTACACCTGACGTCTCTAGACAGTTCGTTGTCGAGGTTGACGCGTCAGAGGTGGGCGTGGGAGCCATTCTTTCTCAGCGCTCCCTCTCTGACGACAAGGTCCACCCATGCGCGTATTTTTCTCATCGCCTGTCGCCGTCGGAACGTAACTATGATGTGGGAAACCGCGAACTGCTCGCCATCCGGTTAGCCCTAGGCGAATGGCGACAGTGGTTGGAGGGGGCGACCGTTCCTTTTGTCGTTTGGACTGACCATAGGAACCTTGAGTACATCCGTTCTGCCAAACGACTTAATGCGCGTCTTAATGCGACTTAATGCGCGTTTTCACTCGTTTCGAGTTCGTGATTTCTTATCGTCCGGGCTCTAAGAACACCAAGCCTGATGCTTTGTCTCGTCTCTTCAGTTCTTCAGTAGCCTCCACTGACCCCGAGGGGATTCTCCCTGAGGGGCGTGTTGTCGGGTTGACTGTCTGGGGAATTGAGAGGCAGGTAAAGCAAGCGCTCACTCACACTCCGTCGCCGCGCGCTTGTCCTAGGAACCTTCTTTTCGTTCCCGTTCCTACTCGTCTGGCCGTTCTTCAGTGGGCTCACTCTGCCAAGTTAGCCGGCCACCCTGGCGTTCGGGGTACGCTTGCTTCCATTCGCCAGCGTTTTTGGTGGCCCACCCGGGAGCATGACACGCGTCGTTTCGTGGCTGCTTGTTCGGTCTGTGCGAAGTCCGGTAACTCCCCTCCTGCCGGCCGTCTCAGGCCGCTTCCCATTCCCTCTCGACCGTGTTCTCACATCGCCTTAGATTTTGTCACCGGACTGCCTTCGTCAGCGGGGAAGACTGTTATTCTTACGGTTGTCGATAGGTTCTCTAAGGCGGCTCATTTCATTCCCCTTGCTAAGCTTCCTTCTGCTAAAGAGACGGCACAAATCATCATCGAGAATGTTTTCAGAATTCATGGCCTTCCGTCAGACGTCGTTTCGGACAGAGGTCCGCAATTCACGTCTCAATTTTGGAGGGAGTTTTGCCGTTTGATTGGGGCTTCCGTCAGTCTCTCTTCCGGCTTTCACCCCCAGTCTAACGGTCAAGCAGAACGGGCCAATCAGACTATTGGTCGCATCTTACGCAGTCTTTCTTTTCGCAACCCTGCGTCTTGGTCAGAACAGCTCCCCTGGGCAGAATACGCCCACAACTCGCTTCCTTCGTCTGCGACCGGGCTATCTCCTTTTCAGAGTAGCCTCGGGTACCAGCCTCCTCTGTTCTCATCTCAGTTCGCCGAGTCCAGCGTCCCCTCCGCTCAGGCTTTTGTCCAACGTTGCGAGCGCACCTGGAAGAAGGTCAGGTCTGCACTTTGCCGTTATAGGACGCAGACTGTGAGGGCTGCTAATAAGCGTAGAACTAAGAGTCCTAGATATTGTCGCGGTCAGAGAGTTTGGCTCTCCACTCAGAACCTTCCCCTTAAGACGGCTTCTCGCAAGTTGACCCCGCGGTTCATTGGTCCGTTCCGTATTTCTCGGGTCATTAATCCTGTCGCCGTTCGACTTCTTCTTCCGCGATACCTTCGTCGCGTCCACCCGGTCTTCCATGTCTCCTGTATTAAGCCCGTTCTTCGCGCCCCCGCTCGTCTCCCCCCCCCCCCCCCCATCCTTGTCGAGGGCGCACCCATCTACAGGGTCCGCAGGATTTTGGACATGCGTCCTCGGGGCCGTGGTCACCAGTACCTCGTTGATTGGGAGGGGTACGGTCCTGAGGAGAGGAGTTGGGTTCCCTCTCGGGACGTGCTGGACCGTGCGCTGATCGAGGATTTCCTCCGTTGCCGCCAGGTTTCCTCCTCGAGTGCGCCAGGAGGCGCTCGGTGAGTGGGGGGGTACTGTCATGTATTGTCATGTTGTGTCTTTCTGTCCTTTCCTTTCACCCTGTCTCCCTCTGCTGGTCGTATTAGGTTACCTTTTCTCCCCCGCTTTCCCCCAGCTGTTCCTTGTCTCCTCTGACTACCCATTCACCCCGTTTCCCACCTGTTCCCTTTTTCCCTCTGATTAGGTCCCTATATCTCTCTCTGTTTCTGTTCCTGTCCTTGTCGGATTCTTGTTTGTTGTGTTTCATGCCTGAACCAGACTATCGTCATGTTTGCTGTAACCTTGTCCTGTCCTGTCGGAATCTGCCGGTCTATCTGAGCCTACCTATGTTTGGTTATTAAAGAAGCTCTGTTTAAGTTAATTCGCTTTTGGGTCCTCATTCACTCACCGTAACAAAATAAGACAAAAAAAATGGAAAACTGCCTAAAGTGGTCCTATGGACAGATACTCCAATCTTCGCTGTGGAGCTGTGCAGCTCCTTCAGGGTTATCTTTGGTGTCTTTGCTGCCTATTTGATTATTGCCTTCTTTGCCTGGCCCTCCTGTCCGTGAGTTTTGGTAGGCGGCCCTCTCTTGGCAGGTTTGTTGTCGTGCCAAATTCTTTCCATTTTTTTAGGGCTAGGTGTCCCGCTAACGGGACAACTTCCGGTGAACCTGGAGGACGCGCAATTCAAATAAATAATCAAAAATAATTATGGATATTAAACATTTAGGTTGTCTTTTATCGGCTGAAAGCTTAAATACTTGTTAATCTAACTGTTCTGTCTTTCCCATAGCTATTACAGCAAAAACATGCCATGCGATTGTTTGAGAATGGGTCCCACATCAAAGCGAGCGCAAACACGAATTTCCAAGACTGTGTCCCTGTGCTAAAACTGATTTTTCTTATTCGTTTTTGAAGTTACGAGCCTGAAACCTTGAACATAGACTTCTGACACCCTGTGGAAGTCATATGAATTGCATATAGGAAGCTAATTGTCAATATGACCTTATACTTGCCATTCTAAGAGGATAGTCTCTCTCAACAAAAAATATTCAGGTTGGTTTTTCTTTTGATTTTCTCCTACTATATCTATCGTGTTATATGCTCCTACATTATTTTAACATTTCTACGAACTTCAAAGTGTTTTCTTTCCAATGGTTCCAATTACATGCATATCCTGGCTTCTGGCCTGAGCAACAGGCAGTTTACTTTGGGCACATCATTCAGGTGGAAATTTAGAAAAAAGGGGCCTAGCCCTAAGAAATAATAATGGATTTAATGGTGCTCCATGGGATGTTAAAAGTTTCAGATATTTTTTTAGAACCCAACCCTGATCTGTACTTCTCCACAACTTTGTCCTTGACCTGTTTGAAGAGCTCCTTGGTCTTCATGGCGCCACTTGCTTAATGGTGTTGCAAACTCTGACGTCTTTCAGAACAGGTGTGTATATACTGAGATCATGTGACAGATCATGTGACATCTAGATTGCACACGTGGACTTTATTTAACCTGTCTACGATACTGGTTCCCAATTGGGGATCAACCCTCCCACGTTCAGCTGAAACGGTGGCGCATGGAACGCAAAAATATTCGTAAAAATATTTAACCTCCACACATTAACAAGTCCAATAGCTCAAATGAAAGATAAACACCTTGTTCATCTAGCCAGCAAGTCAGATTTCTAAAATGTTTTACGGCGAAAACATAGCACATATATATGTAAAACCACCACCAGACACAGCTCATTTGAATAGCCAAAACATGCAATCAACAAACGCAGGATTAAAAAATAAATCGCTCACTAACCTTTTGAAAATCTTCATCAGATGACAGTAATATGACATGTTACACAGTACATGTTATTTTTTTTCAATAATATGCCATTTATATCCATAAATGTCCATTTACAGTGAGTTCACGTTCAGAAATTACTCAAAAATGCCCCAGGGTTTTTATTTGCATATATTAGCAATTTTTGACAGATTTTTTTTCCAGTTTACTAGGGGTACCCAATCTCTCCAAAGGGGGCGTATGTCTGCCATATCCTTAACAGGTTTTAACTAGTTATGTGATTTCTGAAGGTAATTGGTTGCACCAGATTGTATTTATTCATAGCAAAGGGGTGAATACATATGCACGCACCACTTTTCAGTTGATTTAAAAATATATATTTTTTGAAACAAGTTATTTTTTTCATTTCACTAGTTTGGACTATTTTGTGTACGTCCATAACATGAAATCCAAATAAAAAATCTATTTAAATTACAGGTTGTAAAGCAACAAAATAGGAAAAATGCCAAAGGGGGATTAATACTTTTGCAAGGCGCCTTAGATGTCCTCTCAGCTAGGGTGACTGCTCTACATAGTTACCATAGAGAGAAAGTCTATGGGTCTGGTGAAAAGTAGGGCACTATATAGTCAATAGGGAGCCTTTTGGGACACATCCAAGGAATCTGTCTAGCAGTTAACCAGTAAACTACCAGGAATGCATTTAAACTTGACTTGTATGGAGAAGAATGAGAATGATGAAGCTTGGAGATAGAGAAATTGCTTGGAGATAAAGGAATTGGACCTGTGGATGGTATGTCTGTCTGGAGGCAACAATAGAAAGGTCTAAACTGAGACCATCATGCAGCAAGTTGTCTGATAATATTCCAACTACATCATAATGCTGCAGC
The DNA here is from genome assembly GCF_057628025.1 of Oncorhynchus mykiss. Taxonomy (NCBI): domain Eukaryota; kingdom Metazoa; phylum Chordata; class Actinopteri; order Salmoniformes; family Salmonidae; genus Oncorhynchus; species Oncorhynchus mykiss. The sequence continues at coordinate 79,655,393 of NC_143030.1, read as the reverse complement.
TACCACACACACACACACACACACACACACACACACACACACACACACACACACACACACACACACACACGCACCAGGGCTGGCCTCCATGGAGACAACCACTGCAGTCACTCACTGCAATCCAATGTCTCCAATGTCTCTCTCCTCTCCTCCCTCTCTCTTCTCTCCTCTCTTTTCTCTCTTCTCTCTCCTCTCTTTTCTCTCTTCTCTCTTCCTCTCTCTCCTCTATTTTCTCTCTTCTCTCTCCTCTCTTTTCTCTCTTCCTTCTCTCTCCTCTCTTCTCTCTCCTCTCTTTTCTCTCTTCTCTCTTCCTTCTCTCTCCTCTCTTCTCTCTCCTTTCTTTTCTTCCTTCTCTCTCATCCTCCTCACTGTTTGATGTCTTTGCTCTACCTGGTTGCTGAACATTTGATTTCACTATGAGAAAGAGGGAGAAAGACGGTTCAGTAGAGAATCCAATATAAATCAATGTATTTTTTTTTAAACAGGTGTCATCTATGAGTCAATGAAAAAGCCCTTCATTGGGAGAAATACTCCTAATAGGCTCATCATGGTCTCCCCTTGTCACCCTCAATACTTATTCACAGTAAAACCCCCTAGCCACTACTGAAACCACACATCTCTCTCTCCCTCGCTAACTCACTCTTTCTTCGCAGTGAAAGATTGGAGAGTTTGTGTTCGCGAAGTAGAATACGGCAAATTGTTTCCTCTGTTGAAAAAATACTGAATCTTAGGGGTAGAGGAGTCCGATTCCTAGCGGAGTCTAAGCTTGATACACAGAACTGGGGTAGAGGAGTCCGATTCCTAGCGGAGTCTAAGCTTGATACACAGAACTGGGGTAGAGGAGTCCGATTCCTAGCGGAGTCTAAGCTTGATACACAGAACTGGGGTAGAGGAGTCCGATTCCTAGCGGAGTCTAAGCTTGATACACAGAACTGGGGTAGAGGAGTCCGATTCCTAGCGGAGTCTAAGCTTGATACACAGAACTGGGGTAGAGGAGTCCGATTCCTAGCGGAGTCTAAGCTTGATACACAGAACTGGGGTAGAGGAGTCCGATTCCTAACGGAGTCTAAGCTTGATACACAGAACTGGGGTAGAGGAGTCCGATTCCTAGCGGAGTCTAAGCTTGATACACAGAACTGGGGTAGAGGAGTCCGATTCCTAGCGGAGTCTAAGCTTGATACACAGAACTGGGGTAGAGGAGTCCGATTCCTAGCGGAGACTAAGCTTGATACACAGAACTGGGGTAGAGGAGTCCGATTCCTAGCGGAGTCTAAGCTTGATACACAGAACTGGAGTAGAGGAGTCCGATTCCTAGCGGAGTCTAAGCTTGATACAAAGAACTGGGGTAGAGGAGTCCGATTCCTAGCGGAGTCTAAGCTTGATACACAGAACTGGGGTAGAGGAGTCCGATTCCTAACGGAGTCTAAGCTTGATACACAGAACTGGGGTAGAGGAGTCCGATTCCTAGCGGAGTCTAAGCTTGATACACAGAACTGGGGTAGAGGAGTCTGATTCCTAGCGGAGTCTAAGCTTGATACACAGAACTGGGGTAGAGGAGTCCGATTCCTAGCAGAGTCTAAGCTTGATACACAGAACTGGGGTAGAGGAGTCCGATTCCTAGCAGAGTCTAAGCTTGAAACACAGAACTGGGGTAGAGGAGTCCGATTCCTAGCGGAGTCTAAGCTTGATACACAGAACTGGGGTAGAGGAGTCCGATTCCTAGCGGAGTCTAAGCTTGATACACAGAACTGGGGTAGAGGAGTCCGATTCCTAACGGAGTCTAAGCTTGATACACAGAACTGGGGTAGAGGAGTCCGATTCCTAGCGGAGTCTAAGCTTGATACACAGAACTGGGGTAGAGGAGTCCGATTCCTAGCGGAGTCTAAGCTTGATACACAGAACTGGGGTAGAGGAGTCCGATTCCTAGCGGAGTCTAAGCTTGATACACAGAACTGGGGTATGGGAGTCCGATTCCTAGCGGAGTCTAAGCTTGATACACAGAACTGGGGTAGAGGAGTCCGATTCCTAGCGGAGTCTAAGCTTGATACACAGAAATGGGGTAGAGGAGTCCGATTCCTAGCGGAGTCTAAGCTTGATACACAGAACTGGGGTAGCGGAGTCCGGTTCCTAACGGAGTCTAAGCTTGATACACAGAACTGGGGTTTAGGAGTCCGATTCCTAACGGAGTCTAAGCTTGATACACAGAACTGGGGTAGAGGAGTCCAATTCCTAGCGGAGTCTTAGCTTGATACACAGAAATGCGAACCGACACCGGGAGTTGACGAGGAATGTATCATTTTGGAGTCGACTCCCCACCACTAAAAATGAGTGTATAAACAGTGTGTGGTTGAACTGACAACTGGAAAAACAAAGAAGTGAGAAGCTGTTCAGATAAAAAAAAACTAAACGAAGTTAAAGTGAGTAGTTCATTTTAGATGTTTTTTTTTGTATCGTAGTCACTAGAAGCAAGAATGCTAGCTAATTTGGCCAGCAGATAAGGGGGGGGGGGGGTTAAAAGTTAACTGGTAACGTTAGCCTGGCTAGCTAACAAATAACAAAATTGCCAATTTCCCTTCAAGGAAAAAAACATTTTTACCCCCTTATTAAACATCAAGATGACAGCTAACATTTTAAAATAGCAAGGTGTATTTTATTTGCATTACTGGTTAATGTGCTAGCTAGCTAATGGGCAACTTGGCTTTTTTTTTCTTTTTTTTAATTTTACCTTTATTTAACCAGGCAAGTCAGTTAAGAACAAATTCTTATTTTCAATGACGGCCTGGGAACAGTGGGTTAACTGCCTGTTCAGGGGCAGAACGACAGATTTGTACCTTGTCAGCTCGGGGGTTTGAACTCACAACCTTCCGGTTACTAGTCCAACGCTCTAACCACTAGGCTACCCTGCCGCCCCTACCCTGCCGCCCCCGCTTTGTTCCAGTTAGTTTCCTCGTCATGAATGAAGAAGGTAGAGTAGCTAACTTGTGGTATGGTTATGTGAAATTACAAGATTTTCTTGCAATATCGACAACATTTTTGATTCATGATTCATGCATTGATAGTTTGGAGTGGTTCACAGGACTGTGAGGGATCGCCGCTGATTACCCATTTTTACCCATTGTCCATAACAAACAAATGTCCAGCTCCCAGCTCCCAACATATGTCCAGCTCCCAGCTCCCAACATACAGTGCCTTGCGAAAGTATTTGGCCCCCTTGAACTTTGCGACCTTTTGCCACATTTCAGGCTTCAAACATAAAGATATAAAACTGTATATTTTGTGAAGAATCAACAACAAGTGGGACACAATCATGAAGTGGAACGACATTTATTGGATATTTCAAACTTTTTTAACAAATCAAAAACTGAAAAATTGGGCGTGCAAAATTATTCAGCCCCTTTACTTTCAGTGCAGCAAACTCTCTCCAGAAGTTCAGTGAGGATCTCTGAATGATCCAATGTTGACCTAAATGACTAATGATGATAAATACAATCCACCTGTGTGTAATCAAGTCTCCGTATAAATGCACCTGCACTGTGATGGTCTCAGAGGTTCGTTAAAAGCGCAGAGAGCATCATGAAGAACAAGGAACACACCAGGCAGGTCCGAGATACTGTTGTGAAGAAGTTTAAAGCCGGATTTGGATACAAAAATATTTCCCAAGCTTTAAACATCCCAAGGAGCACTGTGCAAGCGATAATATTGAAATGGAAGGAGTATCAGACCACTGCAAATCTACCAAGACCTGGCCGTCCCTCTAAACTTTCAGCTCATACAAGGAGAAGACTGATCAGAGATGCAGCCAAGAGGCCCATGATCACTCTGGATGAACTGCAGAGATCTACAGCTGAGGTGGGAGAATCTGTCCATAGGACAACAATCAGTCGTATATTGCACAAGTCTGGCCTTTATGGAAGAGTGGCAAGAAGAAAGCCATTTCTTAAAGATATCCATAAAAAGTGTCGTTTAAAGTTTGCCACAAGCCACCTGGGAGACACACCAAACATGTGGAAGAAGGTGCTCTGGTCAGATGAAACCAAAATTGAACTTTTTGGCAACAATGCAAGACGTTATGTTTGGCGTAAAAGCAACACAGCTGAACACACCATCCCCACTGTCAAACATGGTGGTGGCAGCATCATGGTTTGGGCCTGCTTTTCTTCAGCAGGGACAGGGAAGATGGTTAAAATTGATGGGAAGATGGATGAAGCCAAATACAGGACCATTCTGGAAGAAAACCTGATGGAGTCTGCAAAAGACCTGAGACTGGGACGGAGATTTGTCTTCCAACAAGACAATGATCCAAAACATAAAGCAAAATCTACAATGGAATGGTTCAAAAATAAACATATCCAGGTGTTAGAATGGCCAAGTCAAAGTCCAGACCTGAATCCAATCGAGAATCTGTGGAAAGAACTGAAAACTGCTGTTCACAAATGCTCTCCATCCAACCTCACTGAGCTCGAGCTGTTTTGCAAGGAGGAATGGGAAAAAATGTCAGTCTCTCGATGTGCAAAACTGATAGAGACATACCCCAAGCGACTTACAGCTGTAAGCAGCAAAAGGTGGCGCTACAAAGTATTAACTTAAGGGGGCTGAATAATTTTGCACGCCCAATTTTTCAGTTTTTGATTTGTTAAAAAAGTTTGAAATATCCAATAAATGTCATTCCACTTCATGATTGTGTCCCACTTGTTGTTGATTCTTCACAAAAAAATACAGTTTTATATCTTTATGTTTGAAGCCTGAAATGTGGTAAAAGGTCGCAAAGTTCAAGGGGGCCGAATACTTTCGCAAGGCACTGTATGTCCAGCTCCCAGCTCCCAACATATGTCCAGCTCCCAGCTCCCAACATATGTCCAGCTCCCAGCTCCCAACATATGTCCAGCTCCCAACATATGTCCAGCTCCCAGCTCCCAACATGTCCAGCAGCTCCCAACATATGTCCAGCTCCCAGCTCCCAACATATGTCCAGCTCCCAGCTCCCAGCTCCCAACATATGTCCAGCTCCCAACATATGTCCAGCTCCCAGCTCCCAACATATGTCCAGCTCCCAGCTCCCAAATTATTTGACCTGTTCAGGCGTTGATGGTACTTCTTCACACGAAGGTGACGTATCTGAGTTTGCATTGACACCATATTCAGTAGTAGGCTACAAACGTAGTAGGCTACGGAAAGTCCAACACTGTCATATTTTTTCCAAGTCGCTATTTCCAAAGCACATCAATACAAAACCTAGGAGGCTCGGTTGGTTCTCACCCCCTTCCATAGATTTACACAGTAATTATGACAACTTCCGGAGGACGTCCTCCAACCTATCAGAGCTCTTGCAGCATGAACTCACATGTTGTCCACCCAATCAAAGAGAATGAATCTAGTACTGAAAGCATAAGCATAAGCTAGCTAGCACTGCAGTGCATAACATGTGGTGAGTAGTTGGCTCAAAGAGAGAGAAAGACAGTAGTTGAATAGTTTTCACCAAATTAGTTTATTCAAAAAGGAAGGAGAATCAAGAGCGAGAGAGAGAGAGATTTCTCAATCTTTTCCCTTCCAGTTTCACTTACTTAACCAGCAAATGCAGCTAGCTAGTTTAGCTACTCAAACACCAGGCTTGAACAGAGGGATGCTATGTTAGCTAGCTGGCTATGACTATTCAACACAACACTGGGACTCTTCCGAGTCAAGGTAAGCTTTTGGTTTGATTAATGTATTGCCACTGAGGCTCGCCGGTCTAACTGCTTACTGACTATACAACTGTAACGTTATTATATGATTGTAGCGGGTTTACTAACGCGTTAGTTCTATTAGCTATGTTGACTAGGACGTTACATTACTAGGACGTTACTTTAGTTAATATGGTGACAACGATGTAGGCTGTGTGTAGCGGTTATGATGTGGTCTGGACAGGTTATTCCCACCTGGTCATGATGTAAGCTGTGTGTAGCGGTTATTATATGATGTGGTTTGGACAGGTTATTCCCGCCTGGTCATGATGTAAGCTGTGTGTAGCGGTTATTATATGATGTGGTTTGGACAGGTTATTCCCGCCTGGTCATGATGTAGGCTGTGTGTAGCAGTTATTATATGATGTGGTTTGGACAGGTTATTCTCGCCTGGTCATGATGTAGGCTGTGTGTAGCGGTTATTATATGATGTGGTTTGGACAGGTTATTCCCGCCTGGTCATGATGTAGGCTGTGTGTAGCGGTTATTATATGATGTGGTTTGGACAGGTTATTCCCGCTTGGTCATGATGTAGGTTGTGTGTAGCGGTTATTATGTGGTTTGGCTTGGAAAGGTTTTTTCACCTGGTCATGATGTAGGCTGACGTGTTGTTCATTGAAGTCCACAAACAAAGGGAAAAAGTGAGAGGAGGAGATAGATGCGAGAAGGAATACAACGTGGTTGCTATGAAAGTGAACTGTGTTCATGCGTGTTCAGGGGTGTATTCATTCCGGCAATTCTGTTGAAAAACGTTTCTTAAACGGAAGCAAATGAAACAGTGATAAAACAACAAAAAAACATAATTTTTGTCCAATAGAAACTCTTGTTTGCAACTGCTGGACTAATGGTTACACCCTATATCACCTAGTTGCAGACAAGAGTTTGCAAGGCGGTAATGAATGTATCACTCATTGTCTGTCCATGTGTCACTTTCTGTCACCTCAAATTTTTCTCTTAAAACCTACGTTATAAACTTTCATTCATAGGCTAGATTTTAGCAACCTCGTGATGGGTATAGGGACAACATTTTGAGTATCATGTAAATAGCCTAAACCGAACGCTGTTACATTGAGCTGAATGGAATATGAAGGACAGTCATTCAATATGGCTGCAATAGAAATAAAAGCAACAGAAGAACAGAAGAAACAAATAGTCCTCTCTCATCATAGACGTCACTGACCGTCACTATAGATAGCGTCAGCGTTATGTCCTCAGTGAACACGTTTCAGATCAATACCAGACAGGAGTACTACCTTATTCTATCACAATAGTCAGTCCTCTGGATACTGTAACAGAGAGATGCATTTTGGCCCCTCGGAGAGGGAAGGGCTGACTAGTCCTTGGGCATTGTCCTTTGTTCCTGGACCATTTCCCATGCTGCTTCCAAGAGACAGAGAACACATCAAATAGAGTTGAGCAATACAGTAGCAGGGGTCCGAGGTCTGGATTGGATGCACGTAGACACTGTCCCATCACAGAGAATATCCTAGCTCCGCATATGAAATTAAGGACATGAGTATCTGGAGCATGTCTACTCCTTATATTTAATAAAATGTCAGCTATCTGGAAATATATAGATGAAGACATCCCTTTTCGCCCAGTGCAGTGTGTACGTAGTCAGGCTGTGTAGAGACGAGACGAGACTCATTTAGATACTCTCAACAACAAAAAAGGGATGCAGAGCAGACATTAAATATTCTCTTTGTAGAAGAGACTCTCTGCAAATCTTCAAAATGTGAAGAAGTGGTGGAGAGGAGGGAGGAAGGAGAGGGTGGAGAGGAGGGAGGAAGGAGAGGGAGGAGAGGAGGGAGGAAGGAGAGGGAGGAGAGGAGGGAGGAAGGAGAGGAGGAGAGGAGGGAGGAAGGAGAGGGAGGAGAGGAGGGAGGAAGGAGAGGGGGGAGGAGGGAGGAAGGAGAGGGGGAGAGGAGGGAGGAAGGAGAGGAGGAGAGGAGGGAGGAAGGAGAGGGGGAGAGGAGGGAGGAAGGAGAGGGGGGAGGAGGGAGGAAGGAGAGGGGAAGAGGAGGGAGGAAGGAGAGGGGGAGAGGAGGGAGGAAGGAGAGGAGGAGAGGAGGGAGGAAGGAGAGGGAGGAGAGGAGGGAGGAAGGAGAGGGGGAAAGGAGGGAGGAAGAAGCGGTGGAGAGGAGGGAGGGAGGAGAGGGGGAGAGGAGGGAGGAAGAAGCGGTGGAGAGGAGGGAGGAAGGAGAGGGGGAGAGGAGGGAGGAAGGAGAGGAGGAGAGGAGGGAGGAAGGAGAGGGGGAGAGGAGGGAGGAAGGAGAGGGGGAGAGGAGGGAGGAAGGAGAGGGGGAGAGAAGGGAGGAAGGAGAGGGGGAGAGGAGGGAGGAAGGAGAGGGGGAGAGGAGGGAGGAAGGAGAGGGGGAGAGGAGGGAGGAAGGAGAGGGGGAGAGGAGGGAGGAAGGAGAGGAGGAGAGGAGGGAGGAAGGAGAGGGGGAGAGGAGGGAGGAAGGAGAGGGGGAGAGGAGGGAGGAAGGAGAGGAGGAGAGGAGTGAGGAATGAGAGGGGGAGATGAGGGAGGAAGGAGAGGAGGAGAGGAGGGAGGAAGGAGAGGGGGAGATGAGGGAGGAAGGAGAGGGGAGGAGAGAGAAGCGGGAAAGGTAGGGAGGAGAGGGGGAGGAAAGGGGGACTGGAGGAGAGGGAGAGGCAGGAGGGGGGAGAGGAGAGGGGGAGGAGAGGAGCGGAAAAGAGAGGGAGGGGAGGAGAAGAGAGGGGAGAAGAGGAGAAGAGATGGGAAAAGAGGAGAAGAGAGGAGAGGAGAGGAGAAGAGAGGGGAGAAGAGGAGAAGAGATGGGAAAAGAGGAGAAGAGAGGGGAGGAGAGGAGAAGAGAGGGGAGGAGAGGAGAAGAGAGGGGAGGAGAGGAAAATAGAGGAGAGGGAAGGGGGGGGATATTTTCACGTTATAGATTGGAAGCCACTGCAGGTTTCTGGTTTTCTGGACCAGAATTGGGAAGAACTGATCTGTCAGTGTTGACGATGCAGCACAGTGAGACCAAAGACCTACTTCCAGTGTCTGAATATTTAGTCTGACACCTTTCGTAAGGATTTCATCCTCTCTATATATTTATCTATCGATCGGTTGGTTGATCAGGGGATTTTGGCCTGCTTGGTAACACAGGGTTTAAAATAGATCCACCACTTCTTATGTAACAGGAAGCCTTGTTATAATGATATACCCACAGCATGATCCCATTGCTTCTTATTGTTGCTGTCAGAAGTAAACCTTGTAACTCTGTTCCCTTTTGAATTGAAAGCAGGAGTCGGCTGTGTGTGAGGTTTTTATCACATTGTATGAACTGATAGGAACTGAATCGAAGATTGTCAACAAGACGGTTTGAGGCTTGGACTGACTTGGACCAGCAGACCACAGCAGCAGCAGAGAACAAACTGACTTTACATTTCAACAAATCAAAGACTTTTTCACACTCTTTAAGTAGGAAAACTAGCTCAATGTGATCACATTCAATCACCGTTATGCATACCTCTCCCCCTCCCCTCTCCTCCCTCTCTTCTCCTCCCCTCTCCTCTCCTCTCCTCTCTTTCCCTCTCCTCCCCTCTTCTCCCTCTCTTCTCCTCTCCTCTCCTCTCCTCTCTTCTCCTCCCCTCTCCTCTCTTCTCTTCTCTTCTCTTCCCCTCCCCTCCCCTCCCCTCCCCTCCCCTCCCCTCCCCTCCCCTCTCTTTTCATCCCTCTCTTCTCCTCCCCTCTCCTCTCCTCTCCTCTCCCCTCTCCTCCCCTCTCTCCTCTTCTCCAGGTACACTAAGATGAAGACAGCCACCAACATCTACATATTTAACCTGGCTCTGGCTGACTCCCTAGTCCTCGCTACCTTACCCTTCCAGGGAACAGACCTGTTCCTGGGCTTCTGGCCGTTCGGCAACGCCCTCTGCAAGGCCGTGGTCTCCATCGACTACTACAACATGTTCACCAGCACCTTTACTCTGACCGTGATGAGCATGGATCGCTACGTGGCCGTGTGCCATCCGGTCAAGGCCCTGGACATGAGGACGCCCCACAAGGCCAAAGTGGTCAACATCTGCGTGTGGGTCCTGGCGTCGGCGATAGGGGTACCGGCCATGGTGTTGGGAGATGTGGAGGTTGAACATAACAGTAGGTTATATTGGGTCTGTCTGTCTGACTGTCTGACTGTCTGTCTGTCTGTCTGTCTGTCTGTCTGTCTGTCTGTCTGTCTGTCTGTCTGTCTGTCTGTCTGTCTGTAGGTGAAACAACAGAAAGTGGATTTAGTTTGGTTCATTATCAAGTCTGATTTATCTGATCTACTGTCAGATTGACCTCTAAATTAATCTATTCAGATATTCTCATCCCTCCTTCCCTCCCTCGTCTTGCTCTCCCTACCTTCCTCCTTCCCTCCCTCCCTTCCTTCCGTCCTCCCTGCCTCCCTCCATTTCTGAGTAGATAATCTACTGTACATCATTATACTGCGGTCTGGTTCCTCCTGGGTCAGCTAGAGGGAGTATCATGTGGTCTGGTTCCTCCTGGGTCAGCTAGAGGGAGTATCATGTGCTCTGGTTCCTCCTGGGTCAGCTAGAGGGAGTATCATGTGGTCTGGTTCCTCCTGGGTCAGCTAGAGGGAGTATCATGTGCTCTGGTTCCTCCTGGGTCAGCTAGAGGGAGTATCATGTGCTCTGGTTCCTCCTGGGTCAGCTAGAGGGAGTATCATGTGGTCTGGTTCCTCCTGGGTCAGCTAGAGGGAGTATCATGTGGTCTGGTTCCTCCTGGGTCAGCTAGAGGGAGTATCATGTGGTCTGGTTCCTCCTGGGTCAGCTAGAGGGAGTATCATGTGGTCTGGGTCAGCTAGAGGGAGTATCATGTGGTCTGGGTCAGCTAGAGGGAGTATCATGTGGTCTGGGTCAGCTAGAGGGAGTATCATGTGGTCTGGTTCCTCCTGGGTCAGCTAGAAGGAGTATCATGTGCTCTGGTTCCTCCTGGGTCAGCTAGAAGGAGTATCATGTGGTCTGGTTCCTCCTGGGTCAGCTAGAGGGAGTATCATGTGGTCTGGTTCCTCCTGGGTCAGCTAGAGGGAGTATCATGTGGTCTGGTTCCTCCTGGGTCAGCTAGAGGGAGTATCATGTGGTCTGGTTCCTCCTGGGTCAGCTAGAGGGAGTATCATGTGGTCTGGGTCAGCTAGAGGGAGTATCATGTGGTCTGGGTCAGCTAGAGGGAGTATCATGTGGTCTGGTTCCTCCTGGGTCAGCTAGAGGGAGTATCATGTGGTCTGGTTCCTCCTGGGTCAGCTAGAGGGAGTATCATGTGGTCTGGTTCCTCCTGGGTCAGCTAGAGGGAGTATCATGTGGTCTGGTTCCTCCTGGGTCAGCTAGAGGGAGTATCATGTGGTCTGGTTCCTCCTGGGTCAGCTAGAGGGAGTATCATGTGGTCTGGTTCCTCCTGGGTCAGCTAGAGGGAGTATCATGTGGTCTGGTTCCTCCTGGGTCAGCTAGAGGGAGTATCATGTGCTCTGGTTCCTCCTGGGTCAGCTAGAGGGAGTATCATGTGGTCTGGTTCCTCCTGGGTCAGCTAGAGGGAGTATCATGTGGTCTGGGTCAGCTAGAGGGAGTATCATGTGGTCTGGGTCAGCTAGAGGGAGTATCATGTGGTCTGGGTCAGCTAGAGGGAGTATCATGTGGTCTGGTTCCTCCTGGGTCAGCTAGAGGGAGTATCATGTGGTCTGGTTCCTCCTGGGTCAGCTAGAGGGAGTATCATGTGGTCTGGGTCAGCTAGAGGGAGTATCATGTGGTCTGGGTCAGCTAGGAGGAGAATCATGTGCTCTGGTTCCTCCTGGGTCAGCTAGAGGGAGTATCATGTGCTCTGGTTCCTCCTGGGTCAGCTAGAGGGAGTATCATGTGGTCTGGTTCCTCCTGGGTCAGCTAGAGGGAGTATCATGTGGTCTGGTTCCTCCTGGGTCAGCTAGAGGGAGTATCATGTGGTCTGGTTCCTCCTGGGTCAGCTAGAAGGAGTATCATGTGGTCTGGGTCAGCTAGAGGGAGTATCATGTGGTCTGGGTCAGCTAGAGGGAGTATCATGTGGTCTGGGTCAGCTAGAGGGAGTATCATGTGGTCTGGGTCAGCTAGAGGGAGTATCATGTGGTCTGGTTCCTCCTGGGTCAGCTAGAGGGAGTATCATGTGGTCTGGTTCCTCCTGGGTCAGCTAGAGGGAGTATCATGTGGTCTGGGTCAGCTAGAGGGAGTATCATGTGGTCTGGGTCAGCTAGGAGGAGAATCATGTGCTCTGGTTCCTCCTGGGTCAGCTAGAGGGAGTATCATGTGCTCTGGTTCCTCCTGGGTCAGCTAGAGGGAGTATCATGTGGTCTGGTTCCTCCTGGGTCAGCTAGAGGGAGTATCATGTGGTCTGGTTCCTCCTGGGTCAGCTAGAGGGAGTATCATGTGGTCTGGTTCCTCCTGGGTCAGCTAGAAGGAGTATCATGTGGTCTGGGTCAGCTAGAGGGAGTATCATGTGGTCTGGTTCCTCCTGGGTCAGCTAGAGGGAGTATCATGTGGTCTGGGTCAGCTAGAGGGAGTATCATGTGGTCTGGTTCCTCCTGGGTCAGCTAGAGGGAGTATCATGTGGTCTGGTTCCTCCTGGGTCAGCTAGAGGGAGTATCATGTGGTCTGGTTCCTCCTGGGTCAGCTAGAGGGAGTATCATGTGGTCTGGTTCCTCCTGGGTCAGCTAGAGGGAGTATCATGTGGTCTGGTTCCTCCTGGGTCAGCTAGAGGGAGTATCATGTGGTCTGGGTCAGCTAGAGGGAGTATCATGTGGTCTGGTTCCTCCTGGGTCAGCTAGAGGGAGTATCATGTGGTCTGGTTCCTCCTGGGTCAGCTAGAGGGAGTATCATGTGGTCTGGGTCAGCTAGAGGGAGTATCATGTGGTCTGGGTCAGCTAGGAGGAGAATCATGTGCTCTGGTTCCTCCTGGGTCAGCTAGAGGGAGTATCATGTGCTCTGGTTCCTCCTGGGTCAGCTAGAGGGAGTATCATGTGGTCTGGTTCCTCCTGGGTCAGCTAGAGGGAGTATCATGTGGTCTGGTTCCTCCTGGGTCAGCTAGAGGGAGTATCATGTGGTCTGGTTCCTCCTGGGTCAGCTAGAAGGAGTATCATGTGGTCTGGGTCAGCTAGAGGGAGTATCATGTGGTCTGGGTCAGCTAGAGGGAGTATCATGTGGTCTGGGTCAGCTAGAGGGAGTATCATGTGGTCTGGGTCAGCTAGAGGGAGTATCATGTGGTCTGGTTCCTCCTGGGTCAGCTAGAGGGAGTATCATGTGGTCTGGTTCCTCCTGGGTCAGCTAGAGGGAGTATCATGTGGTCTGGGTCAGCTAGAGGGAGTATCATGTGGTCTGGGTCAGCTAGGAGGAGAATCATGTGCTCTGGTTCCTCCTGGGTCAGCTAGAGGGAGTATCATGTGCTCTGGTTCCTCCTGGGTCAGCTAGAGGGAGTATCATGTGGTCTGGTTCCTCCTGGGTCAGCTAGAGGGAGTATCATGTGGTCTGGTTCCTCCTGGGTCAGCTAGAGGGAGTATCATGTGGTCTGGTTCCTCCTGGGTCAGCTAGAAGGAGTATCATGTGGTCTGGGTCAGCTAGAGGGAGTATCATGTGGTCTGGTTCCTCCTGGGTCAGCTAGAGGGAGTATCATGTGGTCTGGGTCAGCTAGAGGGAGTATCATGTGGTCTGGTTCCTCCTGGGTCAGCTAGAGGGAGTATCATGTGGTCTGGTTCCTCCTGGGTCAGCTAGAGGGAGTATCATGTGGTCTGGTTCCTCCTGGGTCAGCTAGAGGGAGTATCATGTGGTCTGGGTCAGCTAGAGGGAGTATCATGTGGTCTGGTTCCTCCTGGGTCAGCTAGAGGGAGTATCATGTGGTCTGGGTCAGCTAGAGGGAGTATCATGTGGTCTGGTTCCTCCTGGGTCAGCTAGAGGGAGTATCATGTGGTCTGGTTCCTCCTAGGTCAGCTAGAGGGAGTATCATGTGGTCTGGTTCCTCCTGGGTCAGCTAGAGGGAGTATCATGTGGTCTGGTTCCTCCTGGGTCAGCTAGAAGGAGTATCATGTGGTCTGGGTCAGCTAGAGGGAGTATCATGTGGTCTGGTTCCTCCTGGGTCAGCTAGAAGGAGTATCATGTGGTCTGGGTCAGCTAGAGGGAGTATCATGTGCTCTGGTTCCTCCTGGGTCAGCTAGAGGGAGTATCATGTGGTCTGGGTCAGCTAGAGGGAGTATCATGTGGTCTGGTTCCTCCTGGGTCAGCTAGAAGGAGTATCATGTTGTCTGGGTCAGCTAGGGGGAGAATCATGTGCTCTGGTTCGTCCTGGGTCAGCTAGAGCGAGTATCATGTGCTCTGGTTCCTCCTGGGTCAGCTAGAGCGAGTATCATGTGGTCTGGTTCCTCCTGGGTCAGCTAGAGGGAGTATCATGGGGAGTGTCATGTGGTCTGGTTACTAGGGGGAGTGTCGTGTGGTCTGGTTTCTAGGGGGAGTGTCATGTGGTTTGATTACTAGGGGGAATGTAATGCAATGTGTGTGATATGACCAGGGGAATCCAATCACAGACCTTTTCACTGTTACTGCTATATTCACTATCTCCACACACATATACACACTAAAATACACACACACGCACACACACACACACACACACACACACACACACACACACACACACACACACACACACACACACACACACACACACACACACACACACACACACACACACAGAGGAGGAGAGGCTTTAAAAATGGACAAGGCCACACTGACCAAAGTAATGGCTTTGAACAAGTGTGTGTGTGTGTGTGTGTGTGTGTGTGTGTGTGTGTGTGTGTGTGTGTGTGTGTGTGTGTGTGTGTGTGTGTGTGTGTGTGTGTGTGTATGTGTGTGGAGATAGTGAATATAGCAGTAACAGTGAAAAGGTCACTACAGCTACAGACTGTGATAAAGTCCTTACCATTAGGTCAGTGGAATTAGAGATTGTTTACAGTCTAGTTCAGTGCAACAACACCAGGACACGTGAATAGAATCACCATCTGCTCTCCTCCACTTCAAAAGCCACTACAGGATGCCGTTAACAGTTTGTCACTCTGTGCGTCTGAAATAGACCTGGAGCTCAAGTAGAAAACCCAACATCTGTCTTATAATGTTTAATAACCTCATCAGGCCCCAAGGACCCCTTAGATGATATCTGTGTTTTGTTGTTGTTGTTGTTGTTGTTCACTACTTTCATTTATCTTCATGTCCGTTCCTGAGTTTTTTTAGCCTTTTATTTTCAGGACAACCAGGTGAGGAACGGATGTAACTCAATTAGAAGCCCTGGAAAATCAATAGCACGTTCCTGATAGTATGTTCAAAACCTCAAACAGCAACAACTATTCATCATGATTCATTCATTCATAATTGCACTTCTGGGTGAGGAATTTGAATGCTTTTAAAACGTTATTCACACAGGATATTTAACAGATTCTATGTTATAATATATACATAATAGCACTGTTGCTCTGAATGCTAGAAGAGTTGTGAAGTTAGGTTCCTCGTGGACAGAGGAGGAGCAGACAGGAGAGAGGCAGAGAATGAGAAGAAAGCAAATGGGAGGGAGGGAGGGAAATGGAGAGGCAGTAGTGAGAGAGGGGGAGAGAGAGAGAGAGAGAGGCACAGAGAGAGGCACAGAGAGCGAGAGAGAGAGAGAGAGAGAGAGAGAGGCACCAAGAGAGGCACAGAGAGAGGCACAGAGAGCGAGAGAGAGAGAGAGAGAGAGAGAGAGAGAGAGAGAGGCACAGAGAGAGGCACAGAGAGCGAGAGAGAGAGAGAGAGAGAGAGAGAGAGAGAGGCACAGAGAGAGGCACAGAGAGTGAGAGAGAGAGAGAGAGAGAGAGAGAGGCACCAAGAGAGGCAGCACTGTAGGCTGAATGTGATCTCTCTATAATCTGTAGACCCTGTAGACCCAGTACCTGCAGGGCTCATAGAGAACTCATTAATGATTCACAAGCATATTTTAAGACAATGAATTAAACATCAGACTGTTAGAAGTACCAGTTTGAGGAAGCATTGCTTCACAGCTATTTTCAGGTCTCTCCAGAGATGTTAGATCTTGTTCAAGTCCAGGCTCTGGCTGGGTCACTCAAGGGCATTCTTGTCCTGAAGCCACTCCTGCATTGTCTTGGCTGTGTGCTTAGGGTCTTTGTCCTGTTAGAAGGTGAATCTTCACCTCAGTCTGAGGTCGTGAGTGCTCTGGAGCTGGTTTTCATCAAGGATCTCTATGTACTTTGCTCTGTTTAAAAAAATCCCCACAGCTGCTGATGCTACCACCACCATGCTTCACCGTAAGGATGGTGCCAGGTTCCCTCCAGACGTGACGCTTGGCATTCAGACCAAAGAGTTCAATCTTGGTTTCATCAGACCAGAGAATCTTGTTTCTCATGGTTTGAGAGTCTTTAGGTGCCTTTTGGAAAACTCCAAGCGGGCTGTCATGTGCCTTTTACTGAGAAGTGGTCTGGCCACTCTACCATAAAGGCCTGGTTGGTGGAGTGCTGCAAAGATGGTTGTCCTTCTGGAAGGTTCTCCCATCTCCACAGAGGAACTCTAGAGTTCTGTCAGAGTGACCATTGGGTTTTTGGTCACCTCCCTGACCAAGGCCCTTCTCCCCGACCGCTCAGTTTGCCCGGGCGGCCAGCTCTAGGAAGAGTCTTGGTGGTTCCAAACTTCTTCCATTTAAGAATGATGGAGGCCACTGTGTTCTTGGGGACCTTCAATGCTGCAGAAATGTTTTGGTACCCTTCCCCAGATCTGTGCCTCGACACAATCCTGTCTCGGAGCTCTACAGACAATTCCTTCGACCTCATGGCTTGGTTTTTGCTCTGACATGCAGTGTCAACTGTGGGACCTTATTTCAACAGGTGTGTGCCTTTCCAAATCATGTCCAATGAATTGAATTTGCCACAGGTGGACTCCAATCAAGTTGTTGAAACATCTCAAGGAAGATCAATGGAAACAGGATGCAGCTGATCTCAATTTAGTCTCCTAGCAAAGGGTCTGAGTACTTATGTAAATAAGGTATTTCTGTCTTTTATTTTTAATACATTTGCAAACATTTAAAAACAAAACACTTTTTGTTATAATCTGTTATAATTCTGTTATATTCTCCACCTGGCACAGCCAGAAGAGGACTGGCCACCCCTCATAGCCTGGTTCCTCTCTAGGTTTCTTCCTAGGTGTTGGCCTTTCTAGGGAGTTTTTGGCCACCTGGCCACCTGGCTCCTGCACCTGCATTGCTTGCTGTTTGGGGTTTTAGGCTGGGTTTCTGTACAGCACTTTGAGATATCAGCTGATGTACGAAGGGCTATATAAATACATTTGATTTGATTTGATTTGATTTAGAAACATCTCAAGGATGATCAATGGAAACAGGATTAACCTGAGCTCAATTTCGAGTCTCACAGCAAAGTATGCTTATGTAAATAATGTATTTCTGTTTTTGCCTTGTCATGATTGGGTATTGTGTGTAGATTTCTGAGGGATGATCAACTATAGAATAAGTCTGTAATGTAAAATGTTGAAAAAATCAACAGGTCTTGTGTCCTTTCCCAAAAGCATTGTGTCTGTGGGCTGCAGGGTAGCCTAGTGGTTAGAGCGTTGTTCAAACCCCCGAGCTGACAAGGTACACATCTGTTGTTCTAACTAAAGCGTTACCAGGCTAAGCTTCAAACCGTACATTAAACTAAAGCGTTACCAGGCTACGCCCTGGGGCGGCAGGGTAGCCTACTGGTTAGAGCGTTGGACTAGTTCAAAAGTTCAAGTCCCCGAGCTGACAAGGTAAAAATCTGTCGTTCTGCCCCTGAACAAGGCAGTTAACCCACTGTTCCTAGGCCGTCATTGAAAATAAGAATTTGTTCTTAACTGACTTGCCTAGTTAAATAAAGGTTAAAAATAATATATATATTTTTTAAATCTGCTTATTAATTTGTAGCGTTTTGGACTTCAAAACTCTTTTAAACATTGTGTGTTTGAGCTCTAGTCTGTGAGTCAGAATGGTTTTTAGCTACAAACTATTATTATGACCCAAAAGACTCCCAAACAGTACATGTTTTACTCTGTGACATCATCACAATTTACACAAGAGTCGTTTGGGATGCAGACAAGCTTTCTGTCTGTCCCAAGGGGGACATGTTTTAGTTTGGGGGTGGGGGGCACTACACAGCTGATTCAAAACATTTAACTAACCATCAAGCTTTGATCATTTGAATCAGCTGTGTAGTGTTAGGGCCAAAAACCAAAACGTGCACCCCTTGGGGAGAGGGGAGGGGAGGAGGGGAGGGGGTGGAAGAGAGGAGGGGAGGAGGGGGTGGGAGAGAGGAGGAGAGGAGGGGATGAGGGTGTGGGAGAGGGTAGGAGAGGGGGTGGGAGAGAGGAGGGGAGGGGAGGGGAGGGGAGGAGGGTGTGGGAGACTACTAGACTACTGTTATAACCCCTAACACTAGACTACTGTTATAACCCCTCACACTAGACTGTTGTTATAACCCCTCACACTAGACTACTGTTATAACCCCTCACACTAGACTGCTGTTATAACCCCTCACACTAGACTACTGACATAACCCCTCACACTAGACTACTGTTATAACCCCTCACACTAGACTGCTGTTATAACCCCTCACACTAGACTGTTGTTATAACCCCTCACACTAGACTGTTGTTATAACCCCTCACACTAGACTGTTGTTATAACCCCTCACACTAGACTGTTGTTATAACCCCTCACACTAGACTGTTGTTATAACCCCTCACACTAGACTGTTGTTATAACCCCTCACACTCGACTACTGTTATAACCCCTCACACTAGACTACTGTTATAACCCCTCACACTAGACTGTTGTTATAACCCCTCACACTAGACTACTGTTATAACCCCTCACACTAGACTGTTGTTATAACCCCTCACACTAGACTGTTGTTATAACCCCTCACACTAGACTGTTGTTATAACCCCTCACACTAGACTACTGTTATAACCCCTCACACTAGACTACTGTTATAACCCCTCACACTAGACTACTGTTATAACCCCTCACACTAGACTGTTGTTATAACCCCTCACACTAGACTACTGTTATAACCCCTCACACTAGACTACTGTTATAACCCCTCACACTAGACTGTTGTTATAACCCCTCACACTAGACTACTGTTATAACCCCTCACACTAGACTGTTGTTATAACCCCTCACACTAGACTGTTGTTATAACCCCTCACACTAGACTGTTGTTATAACCCCTCACACTAGACTACTGTTATAACCCCTCACACTAGACTGTTGTTATAACCCCTCACACTAGACTACTGTTATAACCCCTCACACTAGACTTTTTTTTATTTATTTTTTATTTTTTATTTTTTATTTCACCTTTATTTAACCAGGTAGGCTAGTTGAGAACAAGTTCTCATTTGCAACTGCGACCTGGCCAAGATAAGGCATAGCAGTGTGAACAGACAACACAGAGTTACACATGGAGTAAACAATTAACAAGTCAATAACACAGTAGAAAAAAGGGGAGTCTATATATACATTGTGTGCAAAAGGCATGAGAAGGTAGGCAAATAATTACAATTATGCAGATTAACACTGGAGTGATAAATGATCAGATGGTTATGTACAGGTAGAGATATTGGTGTGCAAAAGAGCAGAAAAATAAATAAATAAAAACAGTATGGGGATGAGGTAGGTGAAAATGGGTGGGCTATTTAACCAATAGACTATGTACAGCTGCAGCGATCGGTTAGCTGCTCAGATAGCAGATGTTTGAAGTTGGTGAGGGAGATAAAAGTCTCCAACTTCAGCGATTTTTGCAATTCGTTCCAGTCACAGGCAGCAGAGAACTGGAACGAAAGGCGGCCAAATGAGGTGTTGGCTTTAGGGATGATCAGTGAGATACACCTGCTGGAGCGCGTGCTACGGATGGGTGTTGCCATCGTAACCAGTGAACTGAGATAAGGCGGAGCTTTACCTAGCATGGACTTGTAGATGACCTGAAGCCAGTGGGTCTGGCGACGAATATGTAGCGAGGGCCAGCCGACTAGAGCATGCAAGTCGCAGTGGTGGGTGGTATAAGGTGCTTTAGTGACAAAACGGATCGCACTGTGATAAACTGCATCCAGTTTGCTGAGTAGAGTGTTGGAAGCAATTTTGTAGATGACATCGCCGAAGTCGAGGATCGGTAGGATAGTCAGATTTACTAGGGTAAGTTTGGCGGCGTGAGTGAAGGAGGCTTTGTTGCGGAATAGAAAGCCGACTCTTGATTTGATTTTCAATTGGAGATGTTTGATATGGGTCTGGAAGGAGAGTTTTGAGTCTAGCCAGACTACTGTTATAACCACTCACACTAGACTGTTGTTATAATCCCTCACACTAGACTACTGTTATAACCCCTCACACTAGACTACTGTTATAACCCCTCACACTAGACTACTGTTATAACCCCTCACACTAGACTACTGTTATAACCCCTCACTAGACTGTTGTTATAACCCCTCACACAAGACTACTGTTATAACCCCTCACACTAGACTACTGTTATAACCCCTAACACTAGACTACTGTTATAACCCCTCACACTAGACTGTTGTTATAACCCCTCACACTAGACTACTGTTATAACCCCTCACGCTAGTCTACTGTTATAACCCCTCACACTAGACTACTGTTATAACCCCTCACACTAGACTACTGTTATAACCCCTCACACTAGAGTACTGTTATAACCCCTCACACTAGACTAATGTTGGAACCACTCACACTAGACTACTGTTATAACCTCTCACACTAGACTGTTGTTATAACCCCTCACACTAGACTACTGTTATAACCCCTCACACTAGACTACTGTTATAACCCCTCACACTAGACTACTGTTATAACCCCTCACACTAGACTATTGTTATGACCCCTCACACTAGACTACTGTTATAACCCCTCACACTAGACTACTGTTATAACCCCTCACACTAGACTTCTGTTATAACCCCTCACACTAGACTACTGTTATAACCCCTCACACTAGACTGTTGTTATAACCCCTCACACTAGACTACTGTTATAACCCCTCACACTAGACTGTTGTTATAACCCCTCACACTAGACTACTGTTATAACCACTCACACTAGACTGTTGTTATAACCCCTCACACTAGACTACTGTTATAACCCCTCACACTAGACTACTGTTATAACCCCTCACACTAGACTACTGTTATAACCCCGCACACTAGACTATTGTTATAACCCCTCACACTAGACTACTGTTATAACCCCTCACACTAGACTACTGTTATAACCCCTCACATTAGACTTCTGTTATAACCCCTCACACTAGACTACTGTTATAACCCCTCACACTAGACTACTGTTATAGCCCCTAGACTACTGTTATCACCCCTCACACTAGACTATTGTTATAACCCCTCACACTAGACTACTGTTATAACCCCTAACACTAGACTACTGTTATAACCCCTCACACTAGACTGTTGTTATAACCCCTCACACTAGACTACTGTTATAACCCCTCACACTAGACTACTGTTATAACCCCTCACACTAGACTACTGTTATAACCCCTCACACTAGACTACTGTTATAACCCCTCACACTAGACTACTGTTATAACCCCTCACACTAGACTACTGTTATAACCCCTCACACTAGACTACTGGTATAACCCCTCACACTAGACTACTGTTATAACCCCTCACACTAGACTACTGGTATAACCCCTCACACTAGACTACAGTTATAACCCCTCACACTAGACTACAGTTATAACCCCTCACACTGGTGCCACAATAGAGAGAAGACGAAGAAAACGTGGTGTTTTTGGATATTGATAAGCGATTGTCAAGGATGCAGATAAATTCCAGCAGTTTGTTGTTCAGATTATTTGTTTGCAAATTGTGATCTATAGGCAAAGAGAGCTTCAAACGCTGTTTATTGATTGTGGAGTTTGAATAGTGTGAGAAGACAATATACTGTATTTGGTGAGAATCACGCCGTATGGCTTTAAGTCCATTCTTGCTCTTAAAGGGGCAGTAGCCTACCTTGGGAGTACCTTTTTCAATTGCAGCATTATTTAATCTGCAGTTATTATTCTGCTATTTATTCTGTTACCAATAATTTGTACATGTTAATAGTATCTTCTGATTACAATTAGATGAGACAATATTTGTAATCTATTAGCTTCCAAAATATAAGTATATATCTATCAGTGTGATGACAACATTCTGATGGAATGGCTCGTCCTGCACATGGTAAAACCCCCAGAATGTATTGAGTGAATGTTGGGAAAAGATCTTGGTACCTTTCTATACAAAACAATGTGAATGAAAACGGGACTCGGACCACAAAACAGATGAAGAGATCAGGCAAAAGGGTTGAGTCCTCATTCAAAGGGAACGGAGCTCTTTTGACTTTAAAAAGAGGACTTAGAGAGAACGCCAAGAGTGTGCAAAGCTGTCATCAAGGCAAATGGTGGCTGCATTGAAGAATGTCAAATATAAAATATATTTAGATTTGTTTAACACTTTTTTTGGTTACTGCATGATTCCATATGTGTCATTTCATAGTTATGATGTCTTCACTATTATTCTACAATGTAGAAAATAGTTTTAAAAAATAAAGAAAACCCTTGAATGAGCATGTGTGTCCAAACTTTTGACTGGTTGAGTTCAGCAAATAACAAAGAGAGACTCCTTGTCACGGATTGAAATTGAAGTGGATTTAACTTGCCACTTGCATCCTTTTTAGCGAGCAGAGGGACACTAGTTCACGCCGAGGTATCGACAGGGACAGTGAGAGAAGCGATACAGTGACACTGGTTACATCCGCAATCAATTTTCAACTTTGTCACCGACAAACAACAAGGGAGCATTGATCGCAGTGTGAGAATGATCTCGTCCTCATCTAGCTAGCTTGCTACTGTTGCAAGTAAGGAAGGTTTTTTTAGGGACATACAGACAGGTGTTGTACTGTACTGCAACAAGGCAAGGCTACATGATGAACAGTAAGGGACAGAGAGCCCTGGGGGACTCCTTTTGTAACTGCAGCGGAGTCTGAGATGTGACTGTTGAGGTTTGTGAGGTGTAGGGTTGTACTGTTGTTTCCTACTGTGCTGCAGCTAGGCAGGAACAGGACGTCCCATTGATCCAGCTGTCAGGAGAGGCACTTTACTGGAATAGATGTGAGGATTAATCCCAAAATGGCACCCTATTCCTTATGTAGTTCTCTACTTTTGACATAGGTCAAAAGTAGTGCACTAAATAGGGACTGGGGTGCCATTTTGGGACAACGCTAGCGTGCTCGTAATAATCCGAAAGGGTAAGAAGACATTCAGGTTCGGATGAGCTCTCAGAACTACAGAGTGGGAAGACATGTTTAATGTCATGTGGCTATGTCCCAAATGAAACCCTATTCCCTATTTAGTGCACTACTTTTGACAATGGCACTAAAGTTGTGCACATTATAGAGAATAGGGTTCAGTTTGGGATGCATCCTAGATAAAAGCTTTGAACTGGATTTGCGAGCATCTTCATAATCTCCCCCAGAGAGAGAGAGAGAGAGACAGAGAGAGAGAGAGAGAGAGAGAGAGAGAGAGAGAGACAGAGAGAGAGAGAGAGAGAGAGAGAGAGAGTTTCTTCTTCACACCAGTGACAAGTGGTTCTTTTAAAAAAAAAAATATTAACTTAGAAATCGTCTTTTGAAGTTGATTTGATTCAGGCTCCCTTCAGGCTGCCAAGTCAGGGTTCGTAAATTTGTATATATATATATATATCCCCTGAATTGTGTTTTGTATTACAGAGCTATAGGGCTGTCAAGAGTTCTCAGCTGCTTGGGTTTAGAGGCAGTTTTAAAAGGCAGGCTGTCAGAAAAGTTAAAGCAAATGTCACAGTCAAAGTGATTATACGCTGAGGAAGGGGAAAAAAATCTGAATTAAAAGCTTGTGGACAGTTCTTCAACCTCAAGGTGTTGGGTTTTGAGTGTATTTTGGATTCTGTTATGTAATTTATTCGTATGTTGATTTGTTTATTTTGTGAGTGAAAAGGCATCAACAACAGAAGAGAGTGTCTATTTGAGAGTCATTCCAGCTGTCTACGGTCAACAGCAGAAGATATAATGACTCCCAAATAGACACTCTCGTCTGTTGTCGAACGTGGACAGATACAATGAGGAATGCTTGTCCAACAGTCTTGAAGGAGTTCCCACGTATGCTGAGCACTTGTTGGCTGCTTTTTCTTCCCTCTGCGTTCCAACTCATCCCAAACCATCTCAATTGGGGTTGAGGTCATGGTGATTGTGGAGGCCAGATCATCTGATGCAGCACTCCATTACTCTCCTCGCGGTTTAGCCATAATTATGACTTTGTGGCTGTTGCAACTTAGTGACGACATTGTACACGAGCTCCAACTGATTCCTGTTCATTTTCTTATTACGCGTGACAAGCAAAGTCTAACTCTCGTGAGAAAGGACTGTCTGTCTTGGGGGGGGGGCATATAGTCGGCCTCAGAGCCAATGAGAAGAAAGAAGGGGATTTGTCAGGGAACTCCCCTGGACACTTGCTGCATTCAAACCAAATTGTCCTGAACAAGTAAAATAATTTGGGATCTGGACATTTAATGAGTTGGATTTAGCCCATTTTTTTGATTAGACATACGAGGATGAAAATTACATATCATGTAAGGATATCTATTGAAATTATAATTTTTTTGAGAAATATGAATACATACATGAACAGGTAATGACTACAGATTTTGATACGTTTCTGAAAAGATGTGTATTCCTTCATACCTTAGTGGAAAGGCTTAGATATATCAGAATGTTGACCCTTTCCAGGGTTAGAATATTAGACAAATAGACTATTACAAAAGTATGTGGACACCCCATTCAAATCTTTTGATTCCGCCATTTCATCCACACCCGTTGCTGACAGGTGTATAAAACAACCATGCAATCTCCATAGACAAACACTGGTAGGAGAATGCCTTACTAAAGAGCTGATTGACTTTCAACGTGGTGTAACGGATGTGAAATAGCTAGCTAGTTAGCGGTGGTGTGCGCTAAATAGCCTTTCATGACGTCACTTGCTCTGAGACCTTGAAGTAGTGGTTCCCCTTGCTCTGCAAGGGCCGCGGCTTTTGTGGAGCGATGGGTAACGATGCTTCAAGGGGTGACTGTTGTTGATGTGTGCAGAGGGTCCCTGGTTCACGCCCGGGTATGGGCGAGGGGACGGTCTAAAGTTATACTGTTACAGTGGCACGTTCATAGGATGCCACCTTTCCAACAAGTCAGTTTCTGCCCTGCAGGAGCTGCCCCAGTTCAACTGTAAGTGCTGTTATTGTGAAGTAGAAACGTCTAGGAGCAACAACGGCTCAGCCGTAAAGTGGTAGGCCACACAAGCTAAACCGAACGGGACCGCCGAGTGCTGAAGTGGTTAGTGCGTAAAAATCGTCTGTCCTCTGGAAGCAATGTCAGCACAAGAACTGTTCGTTGGGAGCTTCATAAAATGGGTTTCCATGGCCGAGCAGCCGCAAACAAGCCTAAGATCACCGTGCGCAATGCCAATCGTCAGTTGTGGTGTAAAGCTCGCCGCCATTGGTCTCTGGAGCAGTGGAAACGTATTCTCTGGAGTGATGCATCACGCTTCACCATCTGGCAGTCCGATGGATGAATCACAGTTTGGTGGATGCCAGGGGAACTTTGCCATGCATAGTGCCAACTGTAAAGTTTGGTGGAGGAGGAAAAATGGTCTGCGGCATGCGCATCATGTGTCTGCCTTGAACGTGTCTAACCCCAGATATCTTTTTGGACTCATGCAGTAGCAGGGAGATTTCAGAGGTCTGGATTGGATGCATGTTGAAACTGTCCCATTACAGAGAAATCCTAGCTCCGCATATTCAATGAATTAAGGACATGAGTATCTGGAGAATGGCTACTACTTCTTTCATAAAATGTCAGGTATCTGGAAATATATAGATAAAGGTAAACCCCTGATATTGACCCCTTTCGCCCAGTGGTATGTGTTTTTGAGTGATGCAAAGAGACGGACTTCCTAGCAGTGATTTGATTGATTATCCTCTCTGCTCAATCCTCCTACTGTACTAATCCCTTGGTCCTATGTACTAATCCCTTGGTCCTATGTACTAAACCCTTGGTCCTATGTACTAAACCCTTGGTCCTATGTGCTAAACCCTTGGTCCTATGTACTAAACCCTTGGTCCTATGTACTAATCCCTTGGTCCTATGTACTAATCCCTTGGTCCTATGTACTAATCCCTTGGTCCTATGTACTAATCCCTTGGCTCTATGCACTAAACCCCTCGTCCTATGTACTAAACGCTTGGTCCTATGTACTAATTCCTTGGTCCTATGTACTAAACGCTTGGTCCTATGTGCTAAACCCTTGGTCCTATGTGCTAAACCCATGGTCCTATGTACTAATTCCTTGGTCCTATATGCTAAACCCTTGTTTCTATGTACTAAACCCTTGGTTCTATGTACTAATCCCTTGGTCCTATGTACTAATTCCTTGGTCCTATGTACTAAACGCTTGGTCCTATGTACTAAACCCTTGGTCCTATGTACTAATTCCTTGGTCCTATGTGCTAAACCCTTGGTTCTATGTACTAAACCCTTGGTTCTATGTACTAATCCCTTGGTCCTATGTACTAATTCCTTGGTTCTATGTACTAAACGCTTGGTCCTATGTGCTAAACCCTTGGTCCTATGTGCTAAACCCTTGGTCCTATGTGCTAAACGCTTGGTCCTATGTGCTAAACCCTTGGTCCTATGTGCTAAACGCTTGGTCCTATGTGGAAAACACTTGGTCCTATGTGGAAAACATTTGGTCCTAGGTGTGTGTACAGGATGTGGGGTTTGGAGCCGAACACACATTTCTGTTGGACATTTGTAGATATTGGACAATTGTCTTCTTCTGTGTCCTGTCCCTGTAGGTGTGGTGTCCTAACCCCTACAGTAACCCTAACCTATGTCCTAACCCTTAACCCTTGTGTCCTAACCCCTACCCCTATAGTAACGCTAACCTATGTCCTAACCCTTAACCCTGGTGTCCTAACCCCTACCCCTACAGTAACGCTAACCTATGTCCTAACCCTTAACCCTCGTGTCCTAACCCTTGTGTCCTAACCCCTACCCTATGTCCTAACCCTTAACCCTTGTGTCCTAACCCCTACCCTATGTCCTAACCCTTAACCCTTGTGTCCTAACCCTTAACCCTTGTGTCCTAACCCTTAACCCTGGTGTCCTAACCACTACCCTATATCCTAACCCTTAACCCTCGTGTCCTAACCCCTACCCTATGTCCTAACCCTTAACCCTTGTGTCCTAACCCTTAACCCTTGTGTCCTAACCCTTAACCCTAGTGTCCTAACCACTACCCTATATCCTAACCCTTGAACCCTCGTGTCCTAACCCCTAACATATGCCCTGTCCTCCTCCTAGGTGTAGAGTGTATCGTAGTCCTCCCAGACCCTCGTAGCTACTGGGACCCGGTGTTCGGCACCTGCGTTTTCCTCTTTTCCTTCCTCATCCCAGTGGCCATCATCAGTGTCTGCTACAGCCTGATGGTGAAGCGCCTTCGCAGCGTCCGCATCCTGTCCGGCTCCAAGGAGAAGGACCGCAACCTGCACCGCATCACTCGCATGGTCCTGGTCGTAGTGGCAGCCTTCGTGGTCTGTTGGACCCCAGTCCAGATCATGGCTCTGGCCCAGTCATTGGGCTTCAACCTGAGTAGCCTCCTCACCATGGCCCTGATGCACTTCTGTATCGCGCTGGGCTACGTCAACAGCAGTCTTAACCCAGTCCTCTACGCCTTCCTGGACGAGAACTTCAAGAGGTGCTTCAGGGAGTTCTGCCACCCGGGTCCGTTCCGCCTGGACAGCCGGCAGCAGTCGGGTCGGATGAGGAGCATCGCCCGCGAGGTGGCTTACAATTGCAAGACGGCGGATGGGAATACAAATCCCGCATGACTAGGCGTGGAGCTACCCTTGGTCTGCAAGGAACCCCAGAACAACCACCACCAAAGGACAGGGAACTCCAACATGGAGCTCACCCAGATCACTACCCTCTAGCAGGATGTCGGCCCCCTGGGCTGGGGCCAAACGGGGAAAGGCCAAGGAAGAGGACCGGAGGTGGCCCAAGGCAGGGGCACTGTCCGAATGGCCTGGTTGGGGCCAAATCTGGGCCGGAGCTGTTTGGAGGCCTAACAGCAGGGTTAGGTAGTCTAACGGACCTTCTACTAGGGACTAAGGGGCTTCTCTGTGTCTTTAGGGAACATGGATGCTATTAACATGTATGTCATGTTGTCTTTATTTAATTGGTTTAATCATTTTCAGGACGATTAAGTTCAGAGTTTAGGTCTATGTGCTTCATGGA
This sequence comes from Oncorhynchus mykiss, assembly GCF_057628025.1. Classification (NCBI taxonomy): domain Eukaryota; kingdom Metazoa; phylum Chordata; class Actinopteri; order Salmoniformes; family Salmonidae; genus Oncorhynchus; species Oncorhynchus mykiss. The sequence goes on along the minus strand of NC_143030.1, from coordinate 79,627,241 downwards.
CAATTTACGCGAATGTCAACAGTTTTTGCTCACACTTATCTCAACTCTGAGTGTGTTGATTGGTTGATTAATTACGTTGTCGTGGTCATCTTTTAAATGTTTGTTTTATAGATGCTTTTTTGTTTGTTTCTACGCTGTAGGTAATTACTTTAAGTGGATGTTGTTAGTTTATTTCTGTTTTATTTTGTTCGAGAGAAACAATTCGTCTGATTCCATGGCCTTAAATACCAAACAAAGTCTGTATAAATACTATCCACTATCCTGGGATAAAGAGTGTCAGTTCTTGATGGTGCTGTACTGTAACTTTCCTTGTTTGTTTTGTATCACCTTGCAGGTGTTGTGTAGGAATGCAGGTGTTGTGTAGGAACAAACAACACATCACAACAGAGACTTGCTTGTTGAAGCCTTTATTATTCATTGTTACGATGAAATAATGGCAGATGATGATGATGCTGATGCTCCGCGTATGAATATTTCTGCTTGACGTCCTGTAAAAATGAAGCAAACATATTTTGTACTATAATTTGTTTGAATCCAGGCTATATCACATCTGGCTGTGATTGGGAGTCCCATAGAACGGCCCAGCGTCGTCCAGGTTTGGACGGTGTAGGCCATCATTGTAAATAAGAATTTGTTCATAACTGACTTGCCGAGTTAAATATTTTTTTTTTTTAAAGTTACTCTGGATACTTAACACGGTGTTACCCTGGATACGTGACACGGTGTTACCCTGGATACATAACACGGTGTTACCCTGGATACATAACACGATGTTACCCTGGATACAGAACACGGTGTTACCCTGGATACATAACACGATGTTACCCTGGATACAGAACACGATGTTACCCTGGATACGTGACACGGTGTTACCCTGGATACATAACACGGTGTTACCCTGGATACATAACACGATGTTACCCTGGATACAGAACACGGTGTTACCCTGGATACATAACACGATGTTACCCTGGATACGTGACACGGTGTTACCCTGGATACATAACACGGTGTTACCCTGGATACATAACACGGTGTTACCCTGGATACATAACACGGTGTTACCCTGGATACATAACACGGTTTTCTTCTATATGCCTCCAGAAAGTATTCACACCCTTTTACTTTTTCCACACTTTGTTATGAATTGAACATTAAATTGAGATTGTTTTGTCACAAGACCCCGTAGTGTCAAAGTGGAATTATGTTTTTTGAATTAAAAAAAACAATTAAAAAAGAAAAGCTGAAACATCAATAAGTTTTCAACCGTTTTGTAATGTGCTCAAAAAGGAACATAATAAGTTGCATGGACTCACTCTGTGTGCAGTAATAGTATTTAACATGATTTTTGAATCACTACCTCGTCTTTGTACCCAACACATATAAGGTGCGTACTAGGCTGAAAAGTGCCACCGGTACCGGGTAACCCAAAGGCCCAAGAGAGAGTGGGCAACCCAGAGTCCGATATCCCAATTATCTGTAAGGTCCCTAAGTCGAGCAGTGAATTTCAAACACAGATTCAACCACAAAGACCAGAGAGGTTTCCTAAAGTGTCACGAAGACGGGCTCCTATTGGAAGAAATATAATATTCCTTAGAGCAGTAAAGCAGGTAAAGTTATTAATTACACTTTGGATGGCGTATCAATACACCCAGTCACTACAAAGATACGGCCGTGCTTCCTAACTCAGTTGCCGGAGAGGAAGGAAACCACTCAGGGATTTCACCATGAGGCCAATGGTGACTTTTAAAACAGTTAGAGTTTAATGGCTGTGATAAGAGAAAACTGAGGATGGGATCAACAACATTATAGTTTCTCCACAAAACTAACATAATTAACATAGTGAAAAGAAGGAAGTCTGTACAGAATAAAATATTCCCAAACATGCATCCTGTTTGCAACAAAGGCACTAAAGTAATACTGCAGAAATATGTGGCAAAGCAAATCACTTTTTACCCTGAATACAAAATGTTATATTTGGGGCAAGTCCAATAGATCACATTACTGAGTAACACTCTCCATATTTTCAAGCATAGTGGTGGCTGCACCATGTTATTGATATGCTTGTAGTCGAGAGAGTTTTTCAGGAAAAAAATAAATTGGGTTGAAGCTAAGCACAGGCAAATTCCTAGAGGAAAACCTGGTTCAGTCTGCTTTTCAACAGATACTGGGAGATTCCATCAACTTTCAGCAGGAAAAGAACCTAAAACATAAGGCCAAATCTACAATGGAGTTGTTTACCAAGAAGGCAGTGAATGTTCCCGAGTTGCCGAGTTACAGTTTTGACTTAAATCTGCTTGAAAATCACCTGAAAATGGTTGTTTAGCGATCATCAACAACCAATTTGACAGAGCGTGAAGAATTTTGAAAGAATAATGGGCAAAATGTTACACAATCCAGGAAGACTAACCTATAAAGACTCACAGCTGTGATCGCTGCTAAAGGTGATTCTAACATGTATTGACTTAGTGGGTTGAATACTTATCTAATCAAGATAGATTGGTGTTTAATTTTTTTATGATTTTTTTGGGGACAAATATTAGAATTTTTCTTCCAGAGTATTTTGTGTAGATAATGTACATTTAAAAAAAAAAAATTCAATTCAATCAATTTTAGTCCCTCTTTGTAACACAATGACACATGGACAAAGTCAAGGGGTGTGAATACTTTTTGGATGCACTGTATATGATGTGTATATAACATGAATAACTCTGTATATATAACCTGGTGTCACTCTGTATATATATATAATGTGTTGTTACTCTGTATACATAGACGTGCTATATAAAAGTATGTAAAAGTGTTGTTCCAATCATCTATCTAAGACACTAGTAAAACTTCTGTTTAGTAATCATGTTATTGGTGTATATTTATCACATGAGTCTGTACATGCTAACTCTACGTGTACAGGGAGAATCTTTACAAGGGTGTTACAAAATTCCGGAAGCTTTACCAAAATTCCCAGGTTTTTCGAGAATCCTGGTTGGGTATTCTGGGAATCTTATAACCAGGTTTTTCTAGAATACCAGGGATTTCAGGGAAAGTTGATGGAATTTCTGCAGCCCTAGTCCTGCCATTAGTTTCACATGTCCAGACCACTTGAATGTCAACAGAATTATATTATCAAAAATCCAAATCTAGCAAAAATAATTATTGCCATTATTATTAAAAGAGCAAAACAGTGTTTTTGCATAAATGGTTGTTGCTGTAATGAAGATTGTAACAGTACGTTTACTCGTGAACTGCATTTTACGTAGCTATTTATTATTATTCATTTGTAGCTCATTTGCTGATGATGAACTAAGTTTATATTGCTAGACCTCTTTTTGTTAATGCTAAAGACATTTTATATGCTAGCCTGCTTGTTGTTGACTCTGAAGACAGTTTATATGCTAGACAGCTTGTTTTCTATGCTAAAGACAGTTTATATGCTAGTCAGCTTGTTGTTGATGCTAAAAACAGTTTATATGCTAGTTAGCTTGTTTTCTATGCTAAAGACAGTTTATATGCTAGTCAGCTTGTTGTTGATGCTAAAAACAGTTGATATGCTAGTTAGCTTGTTTTCTATGCTAAAGAGAGTTTATATGCTAGCCAGCTTGTTGTTGATGCTAAAAACAGTTTATATGCTAGTTAGCTTGTTTTTATAATGCTAAAGACAGTTTATATGCTAGTCAGCTTGTTGTTGATGCTAAAAACAGTTTATATGCTAGTTAGCTTGTTTTTATAATGCTAAAGACAGCTTATATCCCAGCCAGCTTGTTGTTGATGCTAAAGAACATTGCAGAAGCTTGAATTTAAAATGTTATATTTTTATCTGCATATGAATAAAATGGTTTTGTTGGGAAGTATCCTTTGTTTTTGCTTTATTCTAATCAGATTACATAACCTTTATTATCATCCCAAAGCATAACCACTTAAAGGGCTAGTTCATCTAAAATAAAGTTCTACATTATATTTCGATTTACCTCATGCTTTTGAGAGCCCCGCTAGCTGCGTCCAAACTATTCCCATTAGCATTGCTACGTACTCCAAAAATGCTAGACAGGAGTACAATGCTAAATACAATGCTAAGTACAATGCTAAATACAATGCTAAATACAATGCTAAAGACAATGCTAAATACAATGCTAACGACAATGCTAAATACAATGATAAATACAATGCTAAATACAATGCTAAATGCAATGTTAACTGATATTCTAACTTGTCTGGATTAGTGTTGCAAATTTCTGGTAACTTCGTTGTCCAGAAATGCTGGTTGGAAGATTCTCGGAACCAGGAAGGAATAAGCAGGAATTCTGTGAATCCTCCAACTAGGTAGGATTTCTAGAAAACCTGTCGATTTTGGGAAAGCTACCAAAATTTTGCAACCCTCGTCTTAATTAATAAACACACCTAAATTAAGTTCAAAACGGCGTACAGCTTAAATGAGCTCCTCCTTTTCGTGTTGCTTTGAATGATGCAAGTGACGCTTTTTCAGCTGTCCCCATAGGAGAACCCTTTTTTGCTTCCAGGTAAAACCCTTTTGGGTTCCATGGCAAACCATTTTGGGTTCCAGGTAAAAACCCTTTTGGGTTCCATGTCAAACCCTTTTTGGTTCCATGTCAAACCCTTTTTGGTTCCATGTCAAACCCTTTTTGGTTCCATGTCAAACCCTTTTTGGTTCCAGGTAAATTTCTTCTGGGTTCCAGGTCAAACCCTTTTTGGATCCAGGTAAATCTCTTTTGGGTTCCATGTCAAACCCTTTTGGGTTCCAAGTCAAACCCTTTTGGGTTCCAGGTCAAACCCTTTTGGGTTCCATGTCAAACCCTTTTGGGTTCCATGTCAAACCCTTTTGGGTTCCAGGTCAAACCCTTTTGGGTTCCAGGTCAAACCCTTTTGGGTTCCATGTCAAACCCTTTTGGGTTCCATGTCAAACCCTTTCCACAGAGGGTTCTACATAGAATCCAAAAGAGATTCACCTGGAACCAAAACGGGTTTGACATGGAACCCAGAAGAAATTTACCTGGAACCAAAAAGGGTTTGACATGGAACCCAAACGAGATTCACCTGGAACCAAAAAGTGTTTGACTTGGAACCCAAAATAGATTTACCTGGAACCAAAAAGGGTTTGACCTGGAACCCAAAAGAGATTTACCTGGAACCAAAAAGGGTTTGACATGGAACCCAAAAGAGATTTACCTGGAACCAAAAAGGGTTTGACCTGGAACCCAAAAGAGATTTACCTGGAACCAAAAAGGGTTAACCTGGAACCAAAAAGGGTTCTCCTATGGGGACAGCTGATTAACCATTATGGAATCCTATTTTTCTAAGAAAGAACACCAGCAGATGAAAATGTTGGTTATTCAACACCAGTGACATATTAATAAAAAACACGATGTTTTAATAAGTGAAATAATACTTTTGTCTGAAGCAACAACAAAGAAAGGGGTATTCAAAATAGAATTTGACCTATGGGCTAACAAGACATTTTATTACTAAATATTTTCTATAAGAGCTTGTAAATAAGCATTTCACGGTAAGGTAAATACGATTTGATTTGATTTGACGCATGCTAGAGAGCACTGTAGCTTTATTGCTATTTATTACTTAATTATTCCACATTTTATTGTGTTACAGCTTGAATTTAAAATGGATTCAATTTTGTTGTGTCACTGATCTACCCAAAATACCTCCTAAATGTCAAAGTGGAATTTTGTTTGTAGAACATTTTAGAATTTATTAAAAATGTAAAGCTGAAAAATCTTCAGTCAATAAGTATTCAAGGATGGTGGTCGCTGTATCATGTTAGGGGTATGCTTGTCATCGGCAAGAAAAAGGCCGTTTTTTTACGAGATAAAGAAATGGAAAACAGCTATAAGCACTAGTTCAGTCTGCTTTCCACCAGATACTGGGAGATTAATTCACCTTTCAGCAGGACAATAACCTAAAACACAAGGCTAAATCTACACTGGAATTGCTTACCAAGACGACATTGAATATCCTGAGTGGCCTACTCACAGTTCTGACTTAAATCGGCTTGAAAATCTATGTCAAGACCAGAAAATGTCTGTCTAGCAATGATCAACAACCAACTTGACAGAGCATGAACAATAACAATGGGAAAGTATTGTAAAATCCAGATGGGGAAAAACCTATCCAGAAAGACTCTGTAATCACTCTTAGAGACTTATCCAGAAAGACTCACAGCTGTAATCACTCTTAGAGACTTATCCAGAAAGACCCACAGCTGTAATCACTTTGAGAGACTTATCCAGAAAGACTCACAGCTGTAATCACTCTGAGAGACTTATCCAGAAAGACTCACAGCTGTAATCACTCTGAGAGACTTATCCAGAAAGACTCACAGCTGTAATCACTCTTAGAGACTTATCCAGAAAGACTCACAGCTGTAATCACTCTGAGAGACTTATCCAGAAAGACTCACAGCTGTAATCACTCTTAGACTTACCCAAAAGAATCACAGCTGTAATCACTCTTAGAGACTTGTCCAGAAAGACTCACAGCTGTAATCACTCTTAGAGACTTACCCAGAAAGACTCACAGCTGTAATCACTCTTAGAGACTTATCCAGGAAGACTCACAGCTGTAATCACCGCCAAAGGTGATTCTACAAAGCATTGACTCAGGGGTTTGAATACTTATTTAAATGAGTTATTTTTATATTTAATCACAATTTGTTTGCAAACATTTATAAAAACATGTTTTCACTTTGTCGTTAGGGGGGGGGCAATTGTGTTTAGAGGGGTATTTTTTATTAATTGAATCTATTTTGAATTCAGGCTGTTGTGGTGACCATGTTACCGGCACACTGGCAGTCATGAGTAAAACTCCATGTGGTCTTTGAGTCACGGTGATCTCCTTTTATGCACTCTGGACATGCCTTGGTAGTACCCACCTTCATGCCCGTCAGGTCCTAATGACCTGGTACTCATGGTGCTCTATTGTCCCTCTAATGCAATTGCAATCGTAAAAAAAAAAAAAATCACATTTAAATATAATCTAGACAGTAAGCCTATAGTACTTTTAAAACCAACCTCACTGTGATGATCAATTTCAAGAAAGAGGTTCAAAAGCAAGTTGAAACAGTGTAAAACATGGTTGTTCTGGACATTGTTTCAGAGCCTAAAACAACGAAAAGGAAGTTCTAATATGCATATTAGAACTTATGCATATGCATTTTAGAGCTTACGCATATGCATATTAGAACTTATGCATATGCATATTAGAGCTTACGCATATGCATATAAGAGTTTATGAGCCCAAGCCCCCAAAAAAGAAATAATTAAAATGATGATAGTTGCGTTTTATAATATACTACTGCAGAAAAACAAGATGTTTTTGGCATATAATTGGTCCAGCCTATACTCCAAAATCAAACCAATTTGAGTAGTCGCCTTTGAGTGTGGACTCTATTATCATGCATACTGAAATGACTGGTTACCTGATGCTACGGTCTAAAATGTCTATCCATGAGTCTGGGAGAGAGAGAACCTATAGCCCTAGGCGATGCTGTTGGTTCAATGGTTGTGCAGGACGGTGTCACGTTGGTATGAAGGGTTCAGGAGACAGGCACAGGAACGAGTAATAGGGGGGGGTTTATTTCCCAAATGACAGCATGCCATGTAAAGGCACGGGGGCGAAGACCAAACAAACAAAACACAGGGTAGAAATCCAAAACAAAAGAGAGAGGAGTACCTCGAATAAATAACACAATGATTAACGAGACCCGTTATCGTCTGCACAATCCACAAGGGCACAAGGGAAGCCCAAAACACACAGCACAGGTACTCACTGTAACGATTCTCCTCTTCGTCTGAGGAAGAGTAGTCAAGATAGGACGTGACACCAAAGGACATTCTAATAATAATCAAACAAGACCATGGCGAACCAAGTATACAAATACTAATCAGTGGAAATAGGGGACAGGTGTGTGTAATGAAAGTTCCGGAAGGATCCGAGATAGTCGGCTTACACAATCAGTGAATTTGTATTTGATTTTTGAATAGCCTAGTAATAAGGCATGTTTTTTTTTTTATATATTTGCATAATTAAATGGGTGGCGCATTACATTTTTCTATACAGAATACAGTGTTGCGGTCTCGGTCTTGAATCGGTCTCGGACTTGTCATTTCTTTCTGAGACCAACCTAGACCAGAGGAATACAAAAATTCATAATTATCAGCTTCCATTCAGTCAGCTCATAAAAGCATTTCGCCAGAACATTTACAGTGGGGCAAAAAAAAGTATTTAGTCAGCCACCAATTGTGCAAGTTCTCCCACTTAAAAAGATGAGAGAGGCCTGTAATTTTCATCATAGGTACACTTCAACTATGACAGACAAAATGAGACAAATATATATACACTACTTCACAGGAGGTTGGTGGCACTTTAATTGTGGAGAACAGGCTCGTGGTAATGACTGGAGCGGATTCAGTGGAATGGAATCAAATACATCAAACACATTGGTTAGCAGGGGTTTATGCCATTATTATGAGCCTTTCTCCCCTCAGCATCTTACAGTGCATTTTGAAACGTTTATATCTTATGGCCTATTGAAACCTGGGTGTGGCCACCAGCTGCATTAAGTACTGCAGTGTGTCTCCTCCTCATGGACTGCACCAGATTTGCCAGTTCTTGCTGTGGGATGTTACCCCACTCTTCCACCAAGGCACCTGCAAGTTCCCGGACATTTCTGGGGGGAATGGCCCTTGCCCTCACCCTCCGATCCAACAGGTCCCAGACGTGCTCAATGGGATTGAGATCGGGGCTCTTCGCTGGCCATGGCAGAACACTGACATTCCTGTCTTGCAGAAAATCACACACAGAACGAGCAGTATAGCTGGTGGCATTGTCATGCTGGAGGGTCATGTCAGGATGAGCCTGCAGGTAGGGTACCACATGAGGGAAGAGGATGTCTTCCCTGTAACGCATAGTGTTGAGATTGCCTGCAATGACAACAAGCTCAGTCCGATGATGCTGTGACACACCGCCCCAGACATGACGGACCCTCCACCTCCAAATCGATCCCGCTCCAGAGTACAGGCCTCGGTGTAACGCTCATTCCTTCCACGATAAACGCGAATCCGACCATCACCCCTGGTGAGACAAAACCGAGACTCGTCAGTGAAGAGCACTTTTTGCCAGTCCTGTCTGGTCCAGTGACGGTGGGTTTGTGCCCATAGGTGACGTTGTTGCCGGTATTGTCTGGCGAGGACCTGCCTTACAACAGGCCTACAAGCCCTCAGTCCAGTCCAGCCTCTCTCAGCCTATTGCAGACAGTCTAAGCACTGATGGAGGGATTGCGCGTTCCTGGTGTAACTCGGGCAGTTGTTGTTGCCATCCTGTACCTGTCCCACAGGTGTGAAGTTCAGATGTATCGATCCTGTGCAGGTGTTGTTACACGTGGTCTGCCAATGCGAGGATGATCAGCTGTATGTCCTGTCTCCCTGTAGTGCTGTCTTAGGCGTCTCACAGTACGGACGTTGCAATTTATTACCCTGCCACATCTGCAGTCCTCATGCCTCCTTGGAGCATGCCTAAGGCACGTTTACGCAGATGAGCAGGGACCCTGGGCATCTTTATTTTTGTGTTTTTCAGAGTCAGTAGAAAGGCCTCTTTAGTGTCCTAAGTTTTCAGAACTGTGACCTTAATTGCCTACCGTCTGTAAGCTGTTAGTGTCTTAACGACCATTCCACAGGTGCATGTTCATTAATTGTTTATGGTTCATTGAACAAGCATGGGAAACAGTGTTTAAATGCTTAAATACAATGAAGATCTGTGAAGTTATTTGGATTTTTACGAATTATCTTTGAAAGATTGGGACCTGAAAAGGTGATGTTTCTTTTTTTGCTGTTTAGCATATACAGGTTAGTGCAGGGGTGAACCTATAGACCCTTCAGTGGTGATCCTATAGACCTTCAGTGGTGATCCTACAGACCTTCAGTGGTGAACCTATTGGACCTGCAGTGGCTCAGACAGGCTCGTAATGCTGAAAGGACAGCAAGCGTTATACCAGCGTTATACCAGCGTTATACCAGCGTTATAACCGCACACTCATGTAGGAGAGAGCATTTTTAGTACAACACAAAGGGACAGATGTGTAGTGGAGGCTATACGCAGCTAGACACAGCTATATGCGGCTCTACGCGGCTCTACACGGCTCTACGCGGCTCTTCGCGGCTCTACCCACTTCGTTTTCAGTGGCCGTTACCTATACTCATTTCTCAATCCCTTCTGTTGCGTATATCAAAGTAGTCTAGTGGAGGTATACAACTTATCGGTTATGAAATCAAGAGCAAAACACCTGAAATATATTCACATGCGAGCCACACACGTGGCCTTAGTTTCAGTGGAGTATCGTCTACAGGCAGCGGGAGAGCACAGCTCTCAACTGGTCGTCGCATGGAGCAGATCACAGAAGAATGACATCGGTAGCCGGTAGCTGGTAGCCGGTAGCCGGTAGACGGTAGCCGGTAGACGGTAGGGCAGGAAAGTCCTTTCAACTTATGAATATCTAATGTGACGTGAAAAAGTATTTGCCCCCTTTTCTAATTTTCTCTACTTCTCCATATTTTTTTTTGATACTGAATGTTTCCTCAACTAAAACCTAATATTAGATCAAGGGAAACCTGAGTGAACAAATAAAACTCTAAATAAATATTTATTTCATTAATTTCATAAACAAAGTCATGCAACACCCGATGCCCCTGTGTGAAAAAGTAATTCCCCCATTACAATCAATAACTGGTTGTTCCACCTTTAGCTGCAATGACTCCAACTAAACGCTTCCTGTAGTTGTTGATCAGTCTCTCACATCACTGTGGAGGAAGTTTGGCCCACTCTTCCTGTAGCTGTTGATCAGTCTCTCACATCAATGTGGAGGAAGTTTGGCCCACTCTTCCTGTAGCTGTTGATCAGTCTCTCACATCACTGTGGAGGAAGTTTGGCCCACTCTTCCTGTAGCTGTTGATCAGTCTCTCACATCACTGTGGAGGAAGTTTGGCCTACTCTTCCATACACAACTGCTTTAACTCAGAGACATTTGTGGGTTTTCAATCATGAGCTGCTCCCTTCAAGTCCTGCCACAACATCTCAATTGGAATTAGGTCTGGACTTTGACTAATGTCACGCCCTGCCAGGGTGTGACTAGGGTGGGCATTCTATGTTCATTTTCTATGTTTTGGATTTCTGTGTTTGTTTGGCCGGATGTGGTTTCTCAATCAGAGGCAGCTGTCTATCGTTGTCTCTGATTGAGAACCATACTTAGGTCGACGTTTCCCACCTGTGTGGTTTGGGTAGTTGCTTTCTGTTTTGTACCTGAAGGAGCTGTTTCGGTTGGTCCTTTTGTTACGTTGTATTTAGTGTTCAGGTCTGTTTAACAAATGACGAACACGTACCACGCTGCACCTTGGTCCTCACCTTCTTCCACCAACGGCCGTTACAACTAAACCATTGCAAAACCGAAAATGTGTTACTTTTTTTTAGCCATTTTCATGTAGACATGATTGTGTGTTTTGGAACATTGTCTTTCTGCATGACCCAACTGCACTTCAGGTTCAGCTCACAGACGGATGGGCCTGACATTCTCCTGTAGAATTGTCTGATACAGAGAAGAATTCATGGTTCCTTCAATCAAGGCAAGTCGTCCAGGTCCTGAGGCACCAAACCATCACACTACCACCACCATGCTTAAGGTTCTTACTGTGGAATGCAGTGTTTTGGTTTTTGCCAGGGACTCGTGTCGTTCAAGAAAACATTCTTCCGAGAGTCTTGATGATCATCCAGGTGTTTCCAGGTGCTTTTTTTGGGCAAACTTTCTGTACTTCCACTTTTTCTCACCTGGAGAAGGATGATGGTGAGAACAGGGCCGTGATCTGAGAGGGTGACCGGAACGAGAGAGAGGCTGTATCTTCCAGGTGGGTTACAAGAGGAATCAGAGACATACCTGTACATTTTGTCAACTGTATTTGTGTGCGGTTGTTTTCTCGTAGATGTAGTCTCATTTATTCATACATATGTATACATTCGCACACACACATGCACGCACACACGTACACGCACAGACACAAACTGTGCGTGGAACACACACGATGGTGGTGGTGATGCGTACCCGACGACCTACGCTGGTGGAACACGGTGGTGGTGGCGATGCGTACCCGACGACCTACGCTGGTGGAACACGGTGGTGGTGGCGATGCGTACCCGACCGACCTACGCTGGTGGAACACGGTGGTGGTGGCGATGCGTACCCGACGACCTACGCTGGTGGAACACGGTGGTGGTGGCGATGCGTACCCAACCGACCTACGCTGGTGGAACACGGTGGTGGTGGCGATGCGTACCCGACCGACCTACGCTGGTGGAACACGGTGGTGGTGGCGATGCGTACCCGACGACCTACGCTGGTGGAACACGGTGGTGGTGGCGATGCGTACCCAACCGACCTACGCTGGTGGAACACGGTGGTGGTGGCGATGCGTACCCGACGACCTACGCTGGTGGAACACGATGGTGGTGGTGATGCGTACCCGACCGACCTACGCTGGTGGAACACGGTGGTGGTGGCGATGCGTACCCGACCGACCTACGCTGGTGGAACACGGTGGTGGTGGCGATGCGTACCCGACGACCTACGCTGGTGGAACACGGTGGTGGTGGCGATGCGTACCCGACGACCTACGCTGGTGGAACACGGTGGTGGTGGCGATGCGTACCCGACCGACCTACGCTGCTGGAACACGGTGGTGGTGGCGATGCGTACCCAACCGACCTACGCTGGTGGAACACGGTGGTGGTGGGGATGCGTACCCGACCGACCTACGCTGGTGGAACACGGTGGTGGTGGGGATGCGTACCCGACGACCTACGCTGGTGGAACACGGTGGTGGTGGCGATGCGTCCCCGACCGACCTACGCTGCTGGAACACGGTGGTGGTGGGGATGCGTACCCGACCGACCTACGCTGGTGGAACACACATGGTGGTGGCGATGCGTACCCGACGACCTACGCTGGTGGAACACACATGGTGGTGGGGATGCGTACCCGACCGACCTACGCTGGTGGAACACACATGGTGGTGGCGATGCGTACCCGACCGACCTACGCTGGTGGAACACGGTGGTGGTGGGGATGCGTACCCGACCGACCTACGCTGGTGGAACACACATGGTGGTGGCGATGCGTACCCGACGACCTACGCTGGTGGAACACACATGGTGGTGGGGATGCGTACCCGACCGACCTACGCTGGTGGAACACACGGTGGTGGTGGCGATGCGTACCCGACCGACCTACGCTGGTGGAACACACATGGTGGTGGGGATGCGTACCCGACCGACCTACGCTGGTGGAACACGGTGGTGGCGATGCGTACCCGACGACCTACGCTGGTGGAACACACACGGTGGTGGCGATGCGTACCCGACGACCTACGCTGGTGGAACACACATGGTGGTGGGGATGCGTACCCAACCGACCTACGCTGGTGGAACACACATGGTGGTGGGGATGCGTACCCGACCGACCTACGCTGGTGGGACACGGTGGTGGTGGGGATGCGTACCTGACGACCTACGCTGGTGGAACACGGTGGTGGCGATGCGTACCCGACCGACCTACGCTGGTGGGACACGGTGGTGGTGGGGATGCGTACCCGACCGACCTACGCTGGTGGAACACGGTGGTGGTGGTGATGCGTACCCGACGACCTACGCTGGTGGAACACGGTGGTGGTGGTGATGCGTACCCGACGACCTACGCTGGTGGAACACGGTGGTGGTGGGGATGCGTACCCGACGACCTACGCTGGTGGAACACGGTGGTGGTGGTGGTGATGCGTACCCGACCGACCTACGCTGGTGGAACACGGTGGTGGTGGCGATGCGTACCCAACCGACCTACGCTGGTGGAACACGGTGGTGGTGGCGATGCGTACCCGACCGACCTACGCTGGTGGAACACGGTGGTGGTGGCGATGCGTACCCGACGACCTACGCTGGTGGAACACGATGGTGGTGGTGATGCGTACCCGACCGACCTACGCTGGTGGAACACGGTGGTGGTGGCGATGCGTACCCAACCGACCTACGCTGGTGGAACACGGTGGTGGTGGCGATGCGTACCCGACCGACCTACGCTGGTGGAACACGGTGGTGGTGGCGATGCGTACCCGACGACCTACGCTGGTGGAACACGGTGGTGGTGGCGATGCGTACCCGACGACCTACGCTGGTGGAACACGGTGGTGGTGGCGATGCGTACCCGACCGACCTACGCTGCTGGAACACGGTGGTGGTGGCGATGCGTACCCAACCGACCTACGCTGGTGGAACACGGTGGTGGTGGGGATGCGTACCCGACCGACCTACGCTGGTGGAACACGGTGGTGGTGGGGATGCGTACCCGACGACCTACGCTGGTGGAACACGGTGGTGGTGGCGATGCGTACCCGACCGACCTACGCTGCTGGAACACGGTGGTGGTGGGGATGCGTACCCGACCGACCTACGCTGGTGGAACACACATGGTGGTGGCGATGCGTACCCGACGACCTACGCTGGTGGAACACACATGGTGGTGGGGATGCGTACCCGACCGACCTACGCTGATGGAACACACATGGTGGTGGCGATGCGTACCCAACCGACCTACGCTGGTGGAACACGGTGGTGGTGGGGATGCGTACCCGACCGACCTACGCTGGTGGAACACACATGGTGGTGGCGATGCGTACCCGACGACCTACGCTGGTGGAACACACATGGTGGTGGGGATGCGTACCCGACCGACCTACGCTGGTGGAACACACGGTGGTGGTGGCGATGCGTACCCGACCGACCTACGCTGGTGGAACACACGGTGGTGGTGGGGATGCGTACCCGACGACCTACGCTGGTGGAACACACATGGTGGTGGGGATGCGTACCCGACGACCTACGCTGGTGGGACACGGTGGTGGCGATGCGTACCCGACGACCTACGCTGGTGGAACACACACGGTGGTGGCGATGCGTACCCGACGACCTACGCTGGTGGAACACACATGGTGGTGGGGATGCGTACCCGACCGACCTACGCTGGTGGAACACACATGGTGGTGGGGATGCGTACCCGACCGACCTACGCTGGTGGGACACGGTGGTGGTGGGGATGCGTACCTGACGACCTACGCTGGTGGAACACGGTGGTGGCGATGCGTACCCGACCGACCTACGCTGGTGGGACACGGTGGTGGTGGGGATGCGTACCCGACCGACCTACGCTGGTGGAACACGGTGGTGGTGGTGATGCGTACCCGACGACCTACGCTGGTGGAACACGGTGGTGGTGGTGATGCGTACCCGACGACCTACGCTGGTGGAACACGGTGGTGGTGGGGATGCGTACCCGACGACCTACGCTGGTGGAACACGGTGGTGGTGGTGGTGATGCGTACCCGACCGACCTACGCTGGTGGAACACGGTGGTGGTGGCGATGCGTACCCAACCGACCTACGCTGGTGGAACAAGGTGGTGGTGGCGATGCGTACCCGACCGACCTACGCTGGTGGAACACGGTGGTGGTGGCGATGCGTACCCGACGACCTACGCTGGTGGAACACGATGGTGGTGGTGATGCGTACCCGACCGACCTACGCTGGTGGAACACGGTGGTGGTGGCGATGCGTACCCAACCGACCTACGCTGGTGGAACACGGTGGTGGTGGCGATGCGTACCCGACCGACCTACGCTGGTGGAACACGGTGGTGGTGGCGATGCGTACCCGACGACCTACGCTGGTGGAACACGGTGGTGGTGGCGATGCGTACCCGACGACCTACGCTGGTGGAACACGGTGGTGGTGGCGATGCGTACCCAACCGACCTACGCTGGTGGAACACGGTGGTGGTGGGGATGCGTACCCGACCGACCTACGCTGGTGGAACACGGTGGTGGTGGGGATGCGTACCCGACGACCTACGCTGGTGGAACACGGTGGTGGTGGCGATGCGTACCCGACCGACCTACGCTGCTGGAACACGGTGGTGGTGGGGATGCGTACCCGACCGACCTACGCTGGTGGAACACACATGGTGGTGGCGATGCGTACCCGACGACCTACGCTGGTGGAACACACATGGTGGTGGGGATGCGTACCCGACCGACCTACGCTGGTGGAACACACATGGTGGTGGCGATGCGTACCCAACCGACCTACGCTGGTGGAACACGGTGGTGGTGGGGATGCGTACCCGACCGACCTACGCTGGTGGAACACACATGGTGGTGGCGATGCGTACCCGACGACCTACGCTGGTGGAACACACATGGTGGTGGGGATGCGTACCCGACCGACCTACGCTGGTGGAACACACGGTGGTGGTGGCGATGCGTACCCGACCGACCTACGCTGGTGGAACACACGGTGGTGGTGGGGATGCGTACCCGACGACCTACGCTGGTGGAACACACATGGTGGTGGGGATGCGTACCCGACGACCTACGCTGGTGGGACACGGTGGTGGCGATGCGTACCCGACGACCTACGCTGGTGGAACACACACGGTGGTGGCGATGCGTACCCGACGACCTACGCTGGTGGAACACACATGGTGGTGGGGATGCGTACCCGACCGACCTACGCTGGTGGAACACACATGGTGGTGGGGATGCGTACCCGACCGACCTACGCTGGTGGGACACGGTGGTGGTGGGGATGCGTACCTGACGACCTACGCTGGTGGAACACGGTGGTGGCGATGCGTACCCGACCGACCTACGCTGGTGGGACACGGTGGTGGTGGGGATGCGTACCCGACCGACCTACGCTGGTGGAACACGGTGGTGGTGGTGATGCGTACCCGACGACCTACGCTGGTGGAACACGGTGGTGGTGGGGATGCGTACCCGACCGACCTACGCTGGTGGAACACGGTGGTGGTGGGGATGCGTACCCGACCGACCTACGCTGGTGGAACACGGTGGTGGTGGGGATGCGTACCCGACCGACCTACGCTGGTGGAACACGGTGGTGGTGGTGATGCGTACCCGACGACCTACGCTGGTGGAACACGGTGGTGGTGGTGATGCGTACCCAACCGACTTACGCTGGTGGAACACGGTGGTGGGGATGCGTACCCGACCGACCTACGCTGGTGGAACACACACGGTGGTGGCGATGCGTACCCGACCGACCTACGCTGGTGGAACACGGTGGTGGTGGTGATGCGTACCCGACCGACCTACGCTGGTGGAACACACGGTGGTGGGGATGGTGGTGGTGGTGGCGATGCGTACCCGACCGACCTACGCTGGTGGAACACGGTGGTGGTGGCGATGCGTACCCGACCGACCTACGCTGGTGGAACACACACGGTGGTGGCGATGCGTACCCGACCGACCTACGCTGGTGGAACACGGTGGTGGGGATGCGTACCCGACGACCTACGCTGGTGGAACACGGTGGTGGTGGCAATGCGTACCCGACGACCTACGCTGGTGGAACACGGTGGTGGTGGGGATGCGTACCCGACGACCTACGCTGGTGGAACACACATGGTGGTGGGGATGCGTACCCAACGACCTACGCTGGTGGAACACGGTGGTGGTGGGGATGCGTACCCGACGACCTACGCTGGTGGAACACGGTGGTGGCGATGCGTACCCGACGACCTACGCTGGTGGAACACACACGGTGGTGGCGATGCGTACCCGACCGACCTACGCTGGTGGAACACGGTGGTGGGGATGCGTACCCAACGACCTACGCTGGTGGAACACGGTGGTGGTGGTGGGGATGCGTACCCGACCGACCTACGCTGGTGGAACACACACGGTGGTGGGGATGCGTACCCGACCGACCTACGCTGGTAGAACACGGTGGTGGTGGCGATGCGTACCCGACGACCTACGCTGGTGGAACACGGTGGTGGTGGCGATGCGTACCCAACGACCTACGCTGGTGGAACACGGTGGTGGTGGCGATGCGTACCCAACCGACCTACGCTGGTGGAACACGGTGGTGGTGGCGATGCGTACCCGACCGACCTACACTGGTGGAACACGGTGGTGGTGGCGATGCGTACCCGACCGACCTACGCTGGTGGAACACGGTGGTGGTGGCGATGCGTACCCGACGACCTACGCTGGTGGAACACACATGGTGGTGGTGGCGATGCGTACCCGACGACCTACGCTGGTGGAACACACATGGTGGTGGGGATGCGTACCCGACCGACCTACGCTGGTGGAACACGGTGGTGGTGGTGGCGATGCGTACCCGACCGACCTACACTGGTGGAACACGGTGGTGGTGATGATGCGTACCCGACCGACCTACGCTGGTGGAACACGGTGGTGGCGATGCGTACCCGACCGACCTACGCTGGTGGAACACACATGGTGGTGGTGGTGATGCGTACCTGACGACCTACGCTGGTGGAACACACGGTGGTGGGGATGGTGGTGGTGGTGGCGATGCGTACCCGACCGACCTACGCTGGTGGAACACGGTGGTGGTGATGATGCGTACCTGACGACCTACGCTGGTGGAACACGGTGGTGGTGGTGATGCGTACCCGACCGACCTACGCTGGTGGAACACGGTGGTGGTGATGATGCGTACCCGACGACCTACGCTGGTGGAACACACATGGTGGAGGCGATGCGTACCCAACGACCTATGCTGGTGGAACACGGTGGTGGTGGTGGCGATGCGTACCCGACCGACCTACGCTGGTGGAACACGGTGGTGGTGGCGATGCGTACCCGACGACCTACGCTGGTGGAACACGGTGGTGGTTTTGATGCGTACCCAACCGACCTACGCTGGTGGAACACGGTGGTGGTGGTGATGCGTACCCGACGACCTACGCTGGTGGAACACACGGTGGTGGTGGCGATGCGTACCCAACCGACCTACGCTGGT
This sequence comes from Oncorhynchus mykiss, assembly GCF_057628025.1. Lineage (NCBI taxonomy): Eukaryota > Metazoa > Chordata > Actinopteri > Salmoniformes > Salmonidae > Oncorhynchus > Oncorhynchus mykiss. Next base: position 79,608,332 of record NC_143030.1, on the reverse strand, counting down.
GGAACACGGTGGTGGTGGTGGTGGGGATGCGTACCCGACCGACCTACGCTGGTGGAACACACGGTGGTGGTGGCGATGCGTACCCAACCGACCTACGCTGGTGGAACACGGTGGTGGAGGTGGTGGGGATGCGTACCCGACCGACCTACGCTGGTGGAACACGGTGGTGGTGGTGGTGGGGATGCGTACCCGACCGACCTACGCTGGTGGAACACGGTGGTGGTGGTGGCGATGCGTACCCGACCGACCTACGCTGGTGGAACACGGTGGTGGTGGCGATGCGTACCCGACCGACCTACGCTGGTGGAACACGGTGGTGGTGGTGGCGATGCGTACCCGACGACCTACGCTGGTGGAACACACATGGTGGTGGGGATGCGTACCCGACGACCTACGCTGGTGGAACAAACACGGTGGTGGCGATGCGTACCCGACGACCTACGCTGGTGGAACACGGTGGTGGTGGCGATGCGTACCCGACCGACCTACGCTGGTGGAACACGGTGGTGGCGATGCGTACCCGACGACCTACACTGGTGGAACACGGTGGTGGTGGGGATGCGTACCCGACGACCTACGCTGGTGGAACACGGTGGTGGCGATGCGTACCCGACGACCTACGCTGGTGGAACACACACGGTGGTGGCGATGCGTACCCGACGACCTACGCTGGTAGAACACGGTGGTGGCGATGCGTACCCGACCGACCTACGCTGGTGGAACACGGTGGTGGCGATGCGTACCCGACGACCTACGCTGGTGGAACACACACGGTGGTGGCGATGCGTACCCGACGACCTACGCTGGTGGAACACGGTGGTGGTGGGGATGCGTACCCGACCGACCTACGCTGGTGGAACACGGTGGTGGTGGCGATGCGTACCCGACGACCTACGCTGGTGGAACACGGTGGTGGCGATGCGTACCCGACGACCTACGCTGGTGGAACACGGTGGTGGCGATGCGTACCCGACGACCTACGCTGGTGGAACACACATGGTGGTGGGGATGCGTACCCGACGACCTACGCTGGTGGAACACGGTGGTGGTGGTGATGCGTACCCGACCGACCTACGCTGGTGGAACACGGTGGTGGTGGTGGGGATGCGTACCCGACGACCTACGCTGGTGGAACACGGTGGTGGTGGTGATGCGTACCCGACCGACCTACGCTGGTGGAACACGGTGGTGGTGGGGATGCGTACCCGACGACCTACGCTGGTGGAACACGGTGGTGGCGATGCGTACCCGACGACCTACGCTGGTGGAACACACACGGTGGTGGCAATGCGTACCCGACGACCTACGCTGGTAGAACACGGTGGTGGCGATGCGTACCCGACCGACCTACGCTGGTGGAACACGGTGGTGGCGATGCGTACCCGACGACCTACGCTGGTGGAACACACACGGTGGTGGCGATGCGTACCCGACGACCTACGCTGGTGGAACACGGTGGTGGTGGGGATGCGTACCCGACCGACCTACGCTGGTGGAACACGGTGGTGGCGATGCGTACCCGACGACCTACGCTGGTGGAACACGGTGGTGGCGATGCGTACCCGACGACCTACGCTGGTGGAACACGGTGGTGGCGATGCGTACCCGACGACCTACGCTGGTGGAACACACACGGTGGTGGCGATGCGTACCCGACGACCTACGCTGGTGGAACACGGTGGTGGTGGGGATGCGTACCCGACCGACCTACGCTGGTGGAACACGGTGGTGGCGATGCGTACCCGACGGCCTACGCTGGTGGAACACGGTGGTGGCGATGCGTACCCGACGACCTACGCTGGTGGAACACGGTGGTGGCGATGCGTACCCGACGACCTACGCTGGTGGAACACACATGGTGGTGGGGATGCGTACCCGACGACCTACGCTGGTGGAACACGGTGGTGGTGGCGATGCGTACCCGACCGACCTACGCTGGTGGAACACGGTGGTGGTGGCGATGCGTACCCGACGACCTACGCTGGTGGAACACGGTGGTGGTGGTGGTGATGCGTACCCAACGACCTACGCTGGTGGAACACGGTGGTGGTGGCGATGCGTACCCGACGACCTACGCTGGTGGAACACGGTGGTGGTGGTGGCGATGCGTACCCGACGACCTACGCTGGTGGAACACGGTGGTGGTGGTGATGCGTACCCGACGACCTACGCTGGTGGAACACGGTGGTGGTGGTGGTTGCGATGCGTACCCGACCGACCTACGCTGGTGGAACACACGGTGGTGGTGGCGATGCGTACCCGACCGACCTACGCTGGTGGAACACGGTGGTGGTGGGGATGCGTACCTGACGACCTACGCTGGTGGAACACGGTGGTGGCGATGCGTACCCGACGACCTACGCTGGTGGAACACGGTGGTGGTGGTGGTGATGCGTACCCGACCGACCTACGCTGGTGGAACACGGTGGTGGTGGTGGTGATGCGTACCCGACGACCTACGCTGGTGGAACACGGTGGTGGTGGTGGTTGCGATGCGTACCCGACCGACCTACGCTGGTGGAACACACATGGTGGTGGCGATGCGTACCCGACCGACCTACGCTGGTGGAACACGGTGGTGGTGGCGATGCGTACCCGACCGACCTACGCTGGTGGAACACACGGTGGTGGTGGCGATGCGTACCCGACCGACCTACGCTGGTGGAACACACGGTGGTGGTGGGGATGCGTACCCGACGACCTACTCTGGTGGAACACACATGGTGGTGGGGATGCGTACCCGACCGACCTACGCTGGTGGAACACGGTGGTGGTGGCGATGCGTACCCGACGACCTACGCTGGTGGAACACGGTGGTGGTGGTGGCGATGCGTACCCGACGACGTACGCTGGTGGAACACGGTGGTGGTGGTGGCGATGCGTACCCGACGACCTACGCTGGTGGAACACGGTGGTGGTGGTGGCGATGCGTACCCGACCGACCTACGCTGGTGGAACACGGTGGTGGTGGTGGCGATGCGTACCCGACCGACCTACGCTGGTAGAACACGGTGGTGGTGGCGATGCGTACCCGACCGACCTACGCTGGTAGAACACAGTGGTGGTGGTGGCGATGCGTACCCGACGACCTACGCTGGTGGAACACGGTGGTGGTGGTGATGCATACCCGACGACCTACGCTGGTGGAACACGGTGGTGGTGGGGATGCGTACCCGACGACCTACGCTGGTGGAACACGGTGGTGGTGGTGGCGATGCGTACCCGACGACCTACGCTGGTGGAACACGGTGGTGGTGGTGGCGATGCGTACCCGACGACCTACCCTGGTGAACACGGTGGTGGCGATGCGTACCCGACGACCTACGCTGGTGGAACACGGTGGTGGTGGTGGCGATGCGTACCCGACCGACCTACGCTGGTAGAACACGGTGGTGGTGGCGATGCGTACCCGACCGACCTACGCTGGTAGAACACAGTGGTGGTGGTGGCGATGCGTACCCGACGACCTACGCTGGTGGAACACGGTGGTGGTGGTGATGCATACCCGACGACCTACGCTGGTGGAACACGGTGGTGGTGGGGATGCGTACCCGACGACCTACGCTGGTGGAACACGGTGGTGGTGGTGGCGATGCGTACCCGACGACCTACGCTGGTGGAACACGGTGGTGGTGGTGGCGATGCGTACCCGACGACCTACCCTGGTGAACACGGTGGTGGCGATGCGTACCCGACGACCTACGCTGGTGGAACACGGTGGTGGTGGTGGCGATGCGTACCCGACCGACCTACGCTGGTAGAACACACGGTGGTGGTGGTGGCGATGCGTACCCGACCGACCTACGCTGGTAGAACACACGGTGGTGGTGGTGGCGATGCGTACCCGACCGACCTACGCTGGTGGAACACGGTGGTGGTGGTGGCGATGCGTACCCGACGACCTACGCTGGTGGAACACGGTGGTGGTGGTGGCGATGCGTACCCGACGACCTACGCTGGTGGAACACGGTGGTGGTGGTGGCGATGCGTACCCGACCGACCTACGCTGGTGGAACACACGGTGGTGGTGGTGGCGATGCGTACCACCCGACGACCTACGCTGGTGGAACACGGTGGTGGTGATGCGTACCCGACCGACCTACGCTGGTGGAACACGGTGGTGGCGATGCGTACCCAACCGACCTAACGGACCATTAGTGGATACTCCCGGAGGGTAATATACTGGACCCATCTGCCATGCTGTTGTTCAGTGAAGTCTAATGAATCCTCTCATTCAGGAGAGGGGAGGGGCAACAGAAAATCACATTTCAACAAAGGGAAGAAAGTGGAGGAGAGCACGTCTCCATCTGTCTTCATGACCTCGTTACGACCTCATGCTACAGTACAACTCTAGCTCAGTGATGCTATGTTGATGAAGTCGTTCAGTACTCCGCTTCCCATCTCGTTACGATCAATCATCACTTCCCACCGATTGGTTTGTTAATTGTTTGTGGATAGTGTTAGTGTCTGTTTGATTTACAGTTAAAGTGTGTGGTTGATTTACAGTTAAAGTGTCTGGTTGATTTACAGTTAGTGTGTGGTTGATTTACAGTTCAAGTGTCTGGTTGATTTACAGTTAGAGCGTATGGTTGATTTACAGTTAAGGTCTATGGTTGATTTACAGTTAGTGTCTGGTTGATTTACAGTTAAAATGTGTGGTTGATTTACAGTTAGAGCGTATGGTTGATTTACAGTTAAGGTCTATGGTTGATTTACAGTTCAAGTGTCTGGTTGATTTACAGTTCAAGTGTCTGGTTGATTTACAGTTCAAGTGTCTGGTTGATTTACAGTTCAAGTGTCTGGTTGATTTACAGTTAAATTGCGTTCGGAAAGTATTCAGACAAGCAAAAACATGTTTTTAGATTTTTGTGCAAAACGTATTAACTGAAAAAATGAAATATTACATTTACATAAGTATTCAGACCCTTTACTCAGTACATCGAGTCTTCTTGGGTATGATGCTACAAGCTTGGTACACCTGTATTTGGGGAGTTTCTCCCATTCTTCTTTGCAGATCCTCTCAAGCTCTGTCAGGTTGGATGGGGAGCGTCGCTGCACAGCTATTTTCAGGTCTCTCTAGAGATAGTTAGATCGGGTTCAACTCCGGGCTCTGGCTGGGCCACTCAAGGACTTGTCCCGAAAGCACTCCTGCATTGTCTTTGCTGTGTGCTTAGAGTTGTTGTCCTGTTGGAAAGTGAACCTTCACCCCAGTCTGGGGTCCTGAGGGCGCTGGAGCAGGTTTTCATCAAGGTTCTCTATGTACTTTGCTCCGTTCATCTTTCCCTCGATCCTGACTATTCTCCCAGTCCTTGATGCTGAAAAAAATCCTGTCAGTATGATGCTGCCACCACCATGCATCACCGTAGGGATGGTTCCAGCTTCCCTCCAGACGTGACGCTTGACATTCAGGCCAAAGAGTTCAATCTTGGTTTCATCAGACCAGAGAATCTTGTGTCTCATGGTCTGAGATTCTTTAAGTGCCTTTTGGAAAACTCCAAGCGGGCTGTCATGTGCCCTTTACTGAGGAGTGGCTTCCGTCTGGCCACTCTACCATAAAGGTCTGATTGGTGGAGTGCTGCAGAGATGGTTGTCTTTCTGGAAGGTTCTCCCATCTCCACAGAGGAACTCAGGACCTCTGTCAGAGAGACAATCGGGTTCTTGGTTACCTCCCTGACCAACGCACTTCTCCCTCGATTACTCAGTTTGGCCGGGCGGCCAGTTCTAAGAAGAGTCTTGGTGGTTCCAAACTTCTTTCATTTAAGAATGATGGAGGTCACTCGGTTCTCTGGGACCTTCAATGCTGCAGAAGTTTTTTCTCCAGATCTGTGCTTTGACACAATCCTGTCTCGGAGCTCTACGGACAATTCCTTCAACCTCATGGCTTGGTTTTGGCTCTGACATGCACTGTCAACTGTGGAACCTTAAATAGACAGGTGTGTGCCTTTCCAAATCATGTGCAATCAATTGAATTTACCACAGGTGGACTCCAATCAAGTTGTAGAAACATCTCAAGAATGTTCAATGGAAACAGGATGCACCTGAGCTCAATTTCAAGTCTCATAGCAAAAGGTCTGAGTATCTACTGTATGTAAATAAGATATTGTTTATTTTATTTTTTATTTTATAAATATACAACAACCTGTTTTTGCTTTGTCATTATGGGGTATTGTGTGTATATTGCTGAGGAAAAAAATATATTTTATCAAATTTACAACAAAATGTGAAACATTTCCAAAGGCACTGCTTGTCTCTCTCTCTGTCTGTCTCTCCTCTGTCTGTCTGTGTCTCTCCTCTGTCTCTCCTCTCTGTCTCTCTTTCTGTGAGAAACTAATGGGAAGTGAGGAGTACAAATGTTATTCAAAACATTTTAGCCTTGAGTATTAAAGTGTGTGGGTGACTTTGTGTGTGTGGGTGACTTTGTGTGTGTGTGTTGGCGCATTCACTGACAAAGCGATCAGAACTGGGACAGAGGAAACAGCTTCGTTCTGGTGACAGACACAGTGAGACACAAAATCTCAAACTGTGACACAAACGCACACAAACAATCCTTCCTGTGTATCTGGTGTCTAACGCCTGAGATGTTCTCCTTCATTCAGCTCGTTATATTAGACAGGTTTGTTGAACAATCCTTCCTGTGTATCTGGTGTCTAACGCCTGAGATGTACTCCTTCATTCAGCTCGTTATATTAGACAGGTTTGTTGAACAATCCTTCCTGTGTATCTGGTGTCTAACGCCTGAGATGTTCTCCTTCATTCAGCTCGTTACATTAGACAGGTTTGTTGAACAATCCTTCGTGTGTATCTGGTGTCTAACGCCTGAGATGTACTCCTTCATTCAGCTCGTTATATTAGACAGGTTTGTTGAACAATCCTTCCTGTGTATCTGGTGTCTAACGCCTGAGATGTACTCCTTCATTCAGCTCGTTATATTAGACAGGTTTGTTGAACAATCCTTCCTGTGTATCTGGTGTCTAACGCCTGAGATGTTCTCCTTCATTCAGCTCGTTATATTAGACAGGTTTGTTGAACAATCCTTCCTGTGTATCTGGTGTCTAACGCCTGAGATGTACTCCTTCATTCAGCTCGTTATATTAGACAGGTTTGTTGAACAATCCTTCCTGTGTATCTGGTGTCTAACGCCTGAGATGTTCTCCTTCATTCAGCTCGTTATATTAGACAGGTTTGTTGAACAATCCTTCCTGTGTATCTGGTGTCTAACGCCTGAGATGTACTCCTTCATTCAGCTCGTTACATTAGACAGGTTTGTTGAACAATCCTTCCTGTGTATCTGGTGTCTAACGCCTGAGATGTTCTCCTTCATTCAGCTCGTTATATTAGACAGGTTTGTTGAACAATCCTTCCTGTGTATCTGGTGACTAACGCCTGAGATGTTCTCCTTCATTCAGCTCGTTATATTAGACAGGTTTGTTGAACAATCCTTCCTGTGTATCTGGTGTCTAACGCCTGAGATGTACTCCTTCATTCAGCTCGTTACATTAGACAGGTTTGTTGGCCTTATTTTTATTATTAGATTGATCCTTTTACTATTCAAGTCAGTTAAATTATATTATGGGCAGAAAACCCAATTAATCTCCAACGTTCATTGAAATTGATGGGTCATTTATAACAAAATCTTTTTGAGGTGTCCAGTATTTCAATTACTATTTGGTAAAGTGGACAAAGAGAAGTGAAATGACAACGGTATGAACAAGAGAACCATCATATTTGTGTATTGAAGATCTAATAATGAAAGAGAAGAATTATCATTTTAAATTTGGTCAAGTTTGTGTGGAATACGTGGAAAAACAGTTGCTATCCATCAATAATTATAAGCCACCAGACAAGCTAGATGGGACTCTGTCGAGAATGGTTGTTAACCCCTGTATTTCAAAAACCATATTCTCCATGTCTTTAACCAAAGCCTAAAGGGGTGTGGGAGGAAACTAAAGTAATTCCATTGCCTATAAATAGTAAAGCACCCTTTGCTGGCTCTAAAAGCCACCCAATCAGTTTGCTGCATGCAACATAGAGAAGGCCACTCAACTCATACTGCGCTGACTCAGATGACTGATGATTGGCTTTACAACGTGTCAGTACGTCAAATTTCTGTCCTGCTAAAGCTTACCCCGTCACCTGTAAGTGCTGTTATTGTGAAGTGAAAACGTCTGGGAGCTACAATGGCTCAGCCACGAAGTGCTAGGGGCCACACAAGCTCACAGAATGTGACCACCGAGTGCTGAAGCGTGTAGAGCGTAAAAAAATAGTCTGTCCTTGATTGCAACACTCACTACGGAGTTCCAAACTGCCTCTGGAAGCATCGTCAGCACAATAACTGTTCGTTGGGAGCTTTATGAAATGGGTTTCCATGGCCGAGCAGCCGCACACAAGCCTAAGATCACCACGCGCAATGCGTCGGCTGGAGTGGTGTAGAGCTCACCGTCATTGGACTCTGGAGCAGTGGAAACGCATTCTCTCATAGTACCAACTGTAAAGTTTGGTGGAGGGGAAATAATGATCTGGGGCTGTTTTTCAAGGTTCGGGCTAGGAAATCTTAATGCTACACCATACAAAGCCATTCTAGACGATTCTGCGCTTCCAACGTTGTGGCAACAGTTTGGGGAAGGCCTTTTCCAGTTTCAGCATTACAATGCAGGCTTGCAAAAAGCAAGGTCCATACAGAAGTGGTTTGTCGAGATCAGTTTGGAAGAACTTGACTGGCCTGTACAGAGCCCTTAATGCTCTTGTAGCTGAAAGGAAGCAAGTCCCCACAGCAATGTTCCAACATCTAGTGGGAAGCCTTCCCAGAGGAGTGGAGGCTGTTATAGCAGCAATGTTCCAACGTCTAGTGGAAAGCCTTCCCAGAAGAGTGGAGGCTGTTAATAGCAGCAATGTTCCAACATCTAGTGGGAAGCCTTCCCAGAGGAGTGGAGGTTGTTATAGCAGCTATGTTCCAACATCTAGTGAAAAGCCTTCCCAGATGAGTGGAGGCTGTTATAGCAGCAAAGGGGGGACCAACTCCATGTTAATGCCAATGAAATTGGAATGAGATGTTGGACGAGCAGCAGTCTACACACTTTTGGCCATGTAGTGTATGTTAGTGTTATATTTTTTTATCTATATATTTTCCTTTATGTTAGAATTTTTCTTAAACTTTTACATTACAGAGTATTTTGTGTAAATTGTTGACAAAAAAAATCACAATATAATCCATTTTACTTTGTAACAAAACAACATTTTGAAAAAGCCAAAGGGGTGAAAATACTTTTTGAAGGTACTGTACAACTATTTCAGTCTTTTCATATTAAAGTTCTTTGTTTACCCGTTGTTGTCTTCCCGTAAAAATTGCGTCGTACTGCAGAATTCTACGGTTATTTAGTTGTCAGCCATTGTTGCCATTCATGCTAGTTGGTGCTAGTTTGACCACCAGAGGGCATCTTTGAACAAGCATTTGATAGCCTTCAATATTGGCTGTACTAGAGAACTTCAAAACTTTTTTTTGCAAGAACATAGTATACAGGATTGATTTTAAGAAATGTAGCTTAATTCATTTTGATTAACACTATATAGTATTTATTTTCCAAGAAAAATTAAAAACGAAACCCTCAGGGTTTTCGTTAGGAAAATATGGCGCCATACAACACGACGGTCGGGAGTAGGCTACAGTAGTAAGAGCATAACATTTCCACACCCTAATTGTATAATTGTAACCAATACCCAAATGGAGATTCAGTAAAAATAATACACTGGTACAGAGAGACAGGAAACACAGAGATAAATACACTGGTACAGAGAGACAGGAAACACCGGGATAAATACACTGGTACAGAGAGACAGGAAACACAGGGATAAATACACTGGTACAGAGAGACAGGAAATACAGGGATAAATACACTGGTACAGAGAGACAGGAAACACAGGGATAAATACACTGGGGGAAATCAGCGACACCTGGAGGGGGTGGAGACAATCACAAGGACATGAAGCAGATCAGGGAGTGACACATGTACAGTGCCTTGCGAAAGTATTCGGCCCCCTTGAACTTTGCGACCTTTTGCCACATTTCAGGCTTCAAACATAAAGATATAAAACTGTATTTTTTTGTGAAGAATCAACAACAAGTGGGACACAATCATGAAGTGGAACGACATTTATTGGATATTTCAAAAAAAATTTACAAATCAAAAACTGAAAAATTGGCCGTGCAAAATTATTGATTTTTTTTTTTTATTTGATTTGATTTGATATTGTTAAAAGAACCCCGGACCAAGAATTGATCCTTGTTATGTCCAGAAAACCTGATTTAACACCGTCAATAAATACACACTGCGTTCTTTACATAATCATTTTCAAACCAACTGCATGCAGCCTGGTCCAGACCACTTTATGAAAGCCTCTGAATAAGTGAAGAAGGGTTCTAGTGACGAAGGCTTTAGACAGGTCAATAAAAAGGTGTTCCTTCCAATCCAAACAATTAGGAACATCATTTAAACCCCATAGAAGAGATGGTGACATGACCTGGTCCGAGCCCTGACTGGTGTTCATTTAGAATACATGTCATAGTTAACAAGGATGTAAATTGACTATTTAAAACGGCTTCTATCATTTGTCTCTAGTCAAAAAAAGGATAGGCATAAGAGTATATATGCTGCCTTCCGGACGGGAATTGTACCAGAAATAATCGTAAGAAAGGATCAATCAAATCAAGAAAGGATCAATCAAATCAGCCCCAGTGGATTTTTTTTTACACCAATTTTTGCACATGGCGTCTAGTACATCTCAAGTAGAAAGTTGTTGAAATTAAAACAAAGTTTCACTAGAAGCACACAGAACATCCATCCTGCCAATTAGCGGCTGGGGTAGTGAAAGAGAGGAATCTCCACGCTTCAAGTGCATGAACTGTTTTTTTTTAAATCACCAGCAGAATCTGAGATAAAACTTAGAAAATAAGCTAGATTTACCCTTTCTTGATGAAGGAAGTGCGTGTATTTCTTAATTGCCTGAGAAGCTGCCAGTCAGCTACAGAGTCAGTTTTTCTAACCTTGGCCCAGGAATGATTTCTCATCATACGATCTGAAAGTTATATAGAGAATTTGTTCTATTTATTTTTATTAAACTCTAAGGCATTTAAAGGTTGCGTGTTTGTCTGCTAGGAGAGATATCAATAGATGTGAACCATTGTAGAGCTGATTCAGGGTCGCAGCTGATGGAGGAGAAGGCAGAGTCACACATCATGAAGAAAAGCTTGTGGGGAGAAAAGTACAAAAAAAAATGTCTCTTCCCTAATTATAATAACTAATTGTACGAGGAACTGTGTTTTTCTGTTTGGTATCTCTAATACTTACAATAGGACAGTGATCACTAATTAGTGAAGTCGCCACTGGGCAAGTATTAGTGGGGGCTACTTGTCAGAATTAGGTCGATCAGAGAAGAGTTTGCAATTTAAAAAAAATATATATGTTTTTACATTAATCCATGTGCGTTTTACAATCAGTTGAGTTTAAAGGTTAAAGTCAAGACAAATATTCCTAAAAATGTAACCTTTTTCTATCATGACTAGAACAGTTTCACACTTTTTGTGTTAAATAGTGAATTGATAAATAGTTGTGGAGATAGGAAGTGCTTTATTTCCTGATTCCACGTGGCTTCCAAACAGGATGTCTGGGAAACCCTGGGAATTTTGGGGAAAAAGCTGTCAGAATTTTTGCAACCCAATACAGTATTTTTAAGTATTTTTGTTTTTGTTAATTGATTTATGTTTCTGTTTTGTAACCCTAGCAACAGTTCCATAGGTGGAAAACAGGAAATAAAAGTGTGACTAATTAAACTGATCAATGGTACAACAGTATCGGACAGCGTGTGGAGTTTATTCTCAGCAATACGTTACAGCAGTACGGGAATACATATTTTTTTTAAATGTAGAAATGAAGGAATAGGTAAAGAGTGCACCCCCTATGGAGGGGAGGCATTAATGTTTCCCTTTGATGTTTGTGATAGCAGGAATAGCCTTCGGCTGTGTGGATCTGACGCTGCCTCCCCAGTCCATAGTTCTGTGCCATTTGGAATACCATTTGAAGTCATTTCAAACCCTTTCTGTCCTTAGTTGAATTTAAAACTAAAAAAACAAACGCAGTGTGAAGTGCAGTGTAGAGGCTCTAACACTGTCTGATGGTGTAGACAAGGGCTCTCCAACCCTGTTCCTGGAGAGCTACCTTCCTGTAGGTTTTTATCTCCAACCCTGTTCCTGGAGAGCTACCTTCCTGTAGGTTGTAATTTCAACCCTGTTCCTGAAGAGCTACCTTCCTGCAGGTTTTAATTCCAACCCTGTTCCTGGAGAGCTAACTTCCTGTAGGTTTTAACTCCCACCCTGTTCCTGAAGAGCTACCTTCCTGTAGGTTGTAATTCCAACCCTGTTCCTGAAGAGCTACCTTCCTGTAGGTTTTAACTCCCTCCCTGTTCCTGAAGAGCTAACTTCCTGTAGGTTTTAACTCCCACCCTGTTCCTGAAGAGCTACCTTCCTGTAGGTTTCAATTCCAACCCTAATCTAGCTTACCTGATTCTAATAATTAGCTGGTTGATAAACTGAATCAGGTTAGTTACAACTGCGGTTAGAGTGGAAACCTACAGGAGGGTAGCTCTCCATGAACAGGGATAGAGAGCCCTGGTATAGTCTATAGTGTATCTGATATGGTAGACTGTATTGAACCTAGAACAGGAATAGAGAGCCCTGGTATAGTCTATGGTGTATCTGATATGGTAGACTGTATTAAACCTAGAACAGGAATAGAGAGCCCTGGTATAGTCTATGGTGTATCTGATATGGTAGACTGTATTGAACCTAGAACAGGAATAGAGAGCCCTGGTATAGTCTATGGTGTATCTGATACGGTAGACTGTGTTGAACATTACACAGAAACAAACTGGAATCAGACCATTAAACAAATAACAGCTCAATGAATCAAATCAAATCCTTTATAAATGTATTTGTCACGTGCTGAATACAACAGGTGTAGACCTTACAGTGAAATGCTTACTAACAGTCTCTAACCAATAGTGCAGAAAGGGTATTAGGTGAAAAATAGTTAGGTAAAGAAATAAAACAACAGTAAAAAGACAGGCTATATACAGTAGAGAGGCTATATACAGTAAAGGTTATATACAGTAGAGAGGCTATATACAGTAGCGAGGCTATAAAAGTAGCGAGGCTATATACAGACACTGGTTAGTCAGGCTGACTGAGGTAGTATGGACATGTAGATATGGTTAAAGTGACTATGCATATATGATGAACAGAGAGTAGCAGTAGCGTAAAAGAGGGGTTGGCGGGTGGTGGGTGGTGGGACACAATGCAGATAGCCTGGTTAGCCAATGTGTGGGAGCACTGGTTGGTCGGGCCAATTGAGGTAGAATGCACATGAATGTATAATTAACGTGACTATGCATATAAGATAAACAGAGAGTAGCAGTAGCGTAAAAAAGGGGTTGGGGGGGATTGGAGGGACACACAATGCAAATAGTCCGGGTAGCCATTTCATTACCTGTTCAGGAGTCTTACAGCTTGGGAGTAAAAACTGTTGAGAAGCCTTTTTGTCCTAGAAATGGCATTCCGGTACCGCTTGCCATGCGGTAGTAGAGAGAACAGTCTATGGCTGGGGACTTTGACAATTTTTAGGGCATTCATCTGACACTGCCTGGTGTAGAGGTCCTGGATGGCAGGCAGCTTTGCCCCAGTGATGTACTGGGCCGTACGCACTACCCTCTGTAGTGCCTTGCGATCAGAGGCCGAGCAATTGCCGTAGCAGGCAGTGATGCAACCCATCAGGATGCTCTCCATGTTGCAGCTGTAGAACCTTTTGAGGATCTCAGGACCCATGCCAAATCTTGTTCGTTTCCTGAGTTTCCTAATAGGCTTTGTTGTGCCCTCTTCAAGACTGTCTTGGTGTGTTTGGACCATTCTAGTTTGTTGTTGATGTGGACACCAAGGAACTTGAAGCTCTCAACCTGCTCCACCAAAGCCCCCTCGATGAGAATGGGGGCGTGCTCGATCCTCATTTTCCTGTAGTCCACAATCATCTCCTTAGCCTTGGTTACGTTGAGGGAGAGGTTGTTATTCTGGCACCACCCGGCCAGGTCTCTGACCTCCTCCCTATAGGCTGTCACGTTGTTGTTAGTGATCAGGCCTACCACTGTTGTGTCTTCTGGAAACTTATGGATGGTGTTGGAGTCGTTCCTGGCCATGCAGTCGTGGGTGAACAGGGAGTACAGGAGGGGACTGAGCACGCACCCTTGTGGAGCTCCAGTGTTGAGGATCAGCGTGGCAGATGTGTTACTACCTACCCTCACCACATGGGGGCGGCCTGTCAGGAAGTCCAGGATCCAGTTGCAAAGGGAGGTGTTTAGTACCAGGTTCCTTAGCTTAGTGATGAGCTTCGTGGGTACTATGGTTTTGAACACTGAGCTGTAGTCAATGAATAGCATTCTCACATAAGTGTTTATTTTAGTCCAGATGAGAAAGGGCAGTGTGGAGTGCAATAGAGATTGCATCATCTGTGGATCTGTTTGGGCGGTATGCAAATTGGAGTGGGTCTAGGGTTTCAGGGATAATGGTGTTGATGTGAGCCATTACCAGCCTTACAAAGCACTTCATGGCTACGGACGTGAGTGCTACGGGTCTGTAGTCATTTAGGCAGGTTGCCTTTGTGTGAACACAGGGACTATGGTGGTCTGCTTGAAACATGTTGGTATCTGAACTGGATGAAATATTGCTTCCTCCAAAGATTTTATCCAACCGTTGTTTTTGTTGTTGTTTTTGTTGTTGTGATTCTGTTTGTGATTTAGATTGTTGTTATGTATTTATAACTGTGTGTGGTGATGCTGTGCTGTTGAGTTTGACACGAGACAGATTTCCAGACACAATAAACGGTAACGCTTTACTTGACACCCAGCGTCATAACATGGTGATAATGTGTCATAATGTGTCATAACCATGATGTCATAATTTGTCATAACAATTTTATAATGTGTCATAACCATGTCATAATGTGTCATAACCATGTCATAATGTGTCAACCATGATGTCATAATGTGTCATAACCATGTCATAATGTGTCATAACCATGATGTCATAATGTGTCATAACCATGTCATAATGTGCCATAACCATGTCATAATGTGTCATAACCATGATGTCATAATGTGTCATAACCATGATGTTATAATGTGTCATAACCATGTCATAATGTGTCATAACCATGATGTCATAATGTGTCATAACCATGTCATAATGTGTCATAACCATGATGTCATAATGTGTCATAACCATGATGTTATAATGTGTCATAACCATGTCATAATGTTTCATAACCATGATGTCATAATGTGTCATAACCATGTCATAATGTGTCATAACCATGATGTCATAATGTGTCATAACCATGTCATAATGTGTCAACCATGTCATAATGTGTCATAACAGCTGACATAACATGTAATAACATGGTCATAACACTGTCTTTTGACCCATATATTTACAGGGTGTCAAAACCCACATTTATTCAAATCAGTTTTTTCCCTGCCAAGAAGTTTACCTTTCGGTTGAAAGTTTGTTTCTTAAATCCTTAGTTGTTGTTGTAATGAATTCTTTACAGTCACGTTTTTTAAATTCATATTTTAAATAACTTGTAGAAAATACACTTTATATCAGTGTCATGAAGCATTATGACATCATAATCATATAAGGCCAGAGAGGCCAATCACGTACATGTCCTTATAACAGTGTCATGAAGCATTATGACATCATAATCATATAAGGCCAGAGAGGCCAATCACGTACATGTCCTTATAACAGTGTCATGAAGCATTATGACATCATAATCATATAAGGCCAGAGAGGCCAATCACGTACATGTCCTTATAACAGTGTCATGAACCATTATGACATCATAATCATATAAGGCCAGAGAGGCCAATCACGTACATGTCCTTATAACAGTGTCATGAACCATTATGACATCATAATCATATAAGCCAGAGAGGCCAATCACGTACCTGTCCTTATAACAGTGTCATGAAGCATTATGACATCATAATCATATAAGCCAGATAGACCAATCACGTACCTGTCCTTATAACAGTGTCATGAAGCATTATGACATCATAATCATATAAGCCAGATAGACCAATCACGTACATGTCCTTATAACAGTGTCATGAAGCATTATGCCATCATAATCATATAAGGCCAGAGAGGCCAATCACGTACATGTCCTTATAACAGTCATCAGTCACACATAGGGTGTCTTGTCCTGCTCCTGAAATCATCCCAGTCATCAGCAACAGAGCATTGGGGTAGGTGCAGGTGTCGGACCTCAATGTGCCTAATTAAAATGAGAATTTAAGATGGTCAATAAAAATAAAATGTACTGTATATAACATAAATATACTGTTGACAAGTAGGCTATATGTGTACTGGAATGTTTTGCCTTGTGTGGTAGGATTTCACCATGAGGCCAATGGCGACTTCAAAACAGTTGCATAGTTTAACGGCTGTGACAGGAGAAAACTGAGGATGGATCAACAACATTGTAGTTACTCCACAATACTGACCTAATTGACAGAGTGAAAAGAAGGAAGAATAAAAATTTACAGAATAAAAATATTCCAAAACATGCATCCTGTTTGTAACGAGGCACTGTCAATGCCACTCCAACATTGCGTGATCTAGTATTTAAATATTCAAATAGTTCCAATCTTTTACTTTTAGATTTGTGTGTATTGTTGTGAATGGTTTTTAAATACTACTACACTGTTAGATACTAATGCACTGTTGCAGATAGGAACACAAGCATTTCACTACACCTGCAATACAAATCAGATCAATATGTGTATGTGACCAAGAATATTTGATTTGAAGTAATACTGTAAAAAATGTTGAACAGAGTTTGAAGAATTTTGAGAAGTATAATGGGCAAATGTTGCACAATCCAGGTGTGGAGAACTCTTAGAGACTATTATTATACTACTTACCCAGAAACACTCACAGCTGTAATCACTCTTAGAGACTTACCCAGAAACACTCACAGCTGTAATCACTCTTAGAGACTTACCCAGAAAGACTCACAACTGTAATCACTCTTAGAGACTTACCCAGAAAGACTCACAGCTGTAATCACTCTCAGAGACTTACCCAGAAAGACTCACAGCTGTAATCACACTTAGAGACTTACCCAGAAAGACTCACAGCTGTAATCACTCTTAGAGACTTACCCAGAAAGACTCACAGCTGCAATCACTCTTAGACTTACCCAGAAAGACTCACAGCTGTAATGATTCTTAGAGACTTACCCAGAAAGACTCACAGCTGTAATGACTCTTAGAGACTTACCCAGAAAGACTCACAGCTGTAATCACTCTTAGAGACTTACCCAGAAAGACTCACAGCTGTAATCACTCTTAGAGACTTACCCAGAAAGACTCACAGCTGCAATCACTCTTAGACTTACCCAGAAAGACTCACAGCTGTAATGACTCTTAGAGACTTACCCAGAAAGACTCACAGCTGTAATGACTCTTAGAGACTTACCCAGAAAGACTCACAGCTGTAATCACTCTTAGAGACTTACCCAGAAAGACTCACAGCTGTAATGACTCTTAGAGACTCACCCAGAAAGACTCACAGCTGTAATGACTCTTAGAGACTTACCCAGAAAGACTCACAGCTGTAATGACTCTTGGAGACACCCAGAAAGACTCACAGCTGTAATCACTCTTAGAGATGTATGTTGTGAATGTTGCCCTCAGTGAAAGAAAACTGAAGATGAATTGGAGGTCAAATAGAGGACGAGAGATTTTGTATCAATGACCAATCTTTTCTTTATAAAACATCTGCAGTAGGTAGTAGAGGTCTGCCGATTATGATTTTTCAACGCCGATACCGATACCGATTATTGTAGGACCAAGAAAAAGCCGATAACGATTCATCGGCCGATTTGTATTTATTTATTTGTAATAATGACAATTACAACAACACTGAATGAACACTTATTTTAACTTCATATAATACATCAATAAAATCAATAGAGCCAAAGAGAACATCAGAGGTCTCATTTATCATTTATTATTTATTTTATTTATTTATTATATTTATTGTGTAGAAACTATTTTAAAATTCTACTTACAAACGGAATTTAGAATGTTCATACGTACAGAAAAAGTGTGATTTAGTAAACAATCACATGAGCGTTATACTCACACCAATAGGAGATAACCATTGATAAATGATTTGTTCTTATAAGAATTAGTTCTTAAGTTCTTAACTGACTAGCCTAGTTACATAAAGGTTAATATCAAATTAAATTAAAATACAATACCAGTTGTTCTCATCCTCAGTACTGGTGCACGACCTGGGTTATTTGTGTTTTCAAAAACTCTCCTAGTTAACAATATACGGTCAAAATCATCCCTTTAAAGCCCTTTAAAGGGGAATATACAACGCTGTACCATGAAATACATTGAGACCCCCAATGAATCAATAAAACATCGTTAATTTGGCTCAGTTGTGATTTAACCAGTAAAAATAAAAACATAGTTACAAAGAGATGAACATTAGGACATTTCAATCTGCTTTAGCAAATGCAAATAAACTTCAAATGAATGAGTCCCGACCGTCGTATGAATAATTGGACCAAGGCGCAGCGTGAGTAGAGTTCCACATGTTAATGATAGTGAATCTTCCAAAAACAACAAAGATATAATGATTGTGAAATACGTAGCGTGCATAGGCACTCACACAAAACAATATCCCACCAAACAATATCCCACAAAACAATATTCCAATATTCCAATATCCCACCAAACAATATCCCAATATTCCAATATCCCACCAAACAATATCCCAATATTCCAATATCACACCAAACAATATCCTACAAAACAATATCCCACCAAACAATATCCCACCAAACAATATCACACCAAACAATATCCCAATATTCCAATATCCCACAAAACAATATCCCAATATTCCAATATCCCACCAAACAATATCCCACCAAACAATATCACACCAAACAATATTCCAATATTCCAATATCCCACAAAACAATATCCCAATATTCCAATATCCCACCAAACAATATCACACCAAACAATATCCCAATATTCCAATATCCCACCAAACAATATCACACCAAACAATATCCCAATATTCCAATATCCCACCAAACAATATCACACCAAACAATATTCCAATATTCCAATATCCCACAAAACAATATCCCAATATTCCAATATCCCACCAAACAATATCCCAATATTCCAATATCCCACCAAACAATATCCCAATATTCCAATATCCCAATATCCCAATATCCCACCAAACAATATCCCACCAAACAATATCCCACCAAACAATATCCCACCAAACAATATCACACCAAACAATATCCCACATCACAGGTGGGAAAAAGGACACACTAAGTATGATCCCCATTTAGAGGTAACGATTATCAGCTGCCTCCAATTGGGACCCAGACACACACCACCAACATAGAAATATAATACCTAGAAACCCTCCTACTCACGCTCTGACCTAAAACACCATAGAGAACCCGGAGGGCTCTCTATGGTCAGGGTGTGACAAATGCGTTCCACTGGCCACCTTGCCACCTTGCCAAAACATTTGCCCATCACATAACCTATCACCTGCACATTATGGGGCAGTTTTCCCACACACAAATTAAGCCTAACATGCTGACCATACCGCTCGTGTCACGTGCTCGAGCGTTGCAAAATAAATGTACACATGCGTACATGCTGTTCAATTAAGTTATCCACACTGCTCGCACGCGACAGCGAGCGTCTGCATGGCCGCGGCGCTAAAATAGAAATTGGTTCTATTTTGTGACGCTCAACACGCTTCAAGTCCCGCCTCTCCCATCTAGTTGTCGGTTTTTAGGAGCCATCTCCTCATTGGTTTTTAGGAGCATATACCCACGTGCCTACTCCTTATTGGGTTTTAGGAGCATATTCCCACGTGCCTTCTCCTTATTGGGGTTTAGGAGCATATACCCACGTGCCTTCTACTTATTGGGTTTTAGGAGCATATTCCCACGTGCCTTCTCCTTATTGGGGTTTAGGAGCATATACCCACGTGCCTTCTACTTATTGGGTTTTAGGAGCATATTCCCACGCGCCTTCTCCTTATTGGGGTTTAGGAGCATATACCCACGTGCCTTCTACTTATTGGGTTTTAGGAGCATATACCCACATGGGTGATTGAAAGATGAACTGAGGTCCTCACTCCAGTCGGTTTTAACAATTTACCATAAACATGGTTGCCAACCGTCCAAAGAAGAACAAGAAGTCTGAAGGAATGAGGAGAGATGATCTTCCAAATTCATTTCTATCTAATTATCTGAGTTTGGATCTCGTGCATTTCAGGTAAAATAACAACCCAATGTTTTATATGCCAGGACAAATGAACAACCAACAGCAAGCTAGTTAGCTAAATTGCCATAAATGTTTAATGTTTTTCGAATGAATATAATTGGTTCAGAATTCAGAGTTTGTTTTGATATTTCAACCTGCGTTTAAAAAAATGTCAAATCAACTTGTGTGCGATGGTATATTCCTGTGCTACTAATGATTTCCAATGGAGATTCTCCATTGCGCATGTTTTTGTTTAGTACAGGACTAGGATTAATCTAGGTTGAACTGTTTTAAATATTAACACCTTTTCTGTTCAAAGTTGAACTCGTTTTGGGATGGTGCTTTTATGGCGATGAGGGTGCCGTCTATTTCGCCGTTCGCATTTGGGGATCCGTTGATGACAAAGACACCGTTGTTGACATCGCCCTGTCGTGCGATGGCGTATGGAAACTGTATGTTACAATTTGTTTTTTGCTGATGATTGCTTCCAAAACATGGGCTCATCGAGGGCTGTGAGATGCCGATCAGCAAGCTCCCGGCTGAAAAGTGCCCATTGCCAAAAAAAACAAAGGGTGGATGGTACTTGGATGTGCACCGGAATGGCATGTGTTTGCCTTTCCAAAGTAGCTCTCTAATCCTAGCAAAAATGACATAAGATTGGTTTTGGGAAATTATATCTGATTAGCCAGTATGTACTTTTTGCAAAAAAAAGTCACACATCTTTCAGCAGAGCAACATCAATGTCTCATTCGATTCCCCCATCATCTCTGTCTTTTAGAGGATCTCAACAATGGATTCCCCCATCATCTCTGTCTTTATGAGGATCTCAACAATGGATTCCCCCATCATCTCTGTCTTTTAGAGGATCTCAACAATGGATTCCCCCATCATCTCTGTCTTTATGAGGATCTCAACAATGGATTCCCACATCATCTCTGTCTTTTAGAGGATCTCAACAATGGATTCCCCCATCATCTCTGTCTTTTAGAGGATCTCAACAATGGATTCCCCCATCATCTCTGTCTTTTAGAGGATCTCAACAATGGATTCCCCCATCATCTCTGTCTTTTAGAGGATCTCAACAATGGATTCCCCCATCATCTCTGTCTTTTAGAGGATCTCAACAATGGATTCCCCCATCATCTCTGTCTTTTAGAGGATCTCAACAATGGTTTCACTTTCACACGTGCCTCTAATTTCACACGTTACTGTAATTGATATGGATTATTATCATTACAAATGCACTAATGTGGCCAAATTATCTGCCTGTCAAGATACGTTGCAGGAATTCACATTGGAAATCGAAAAATCATGTAATTATTTCTCATATTTTCCAGATATTTCCAACCTATCTTTTCCCCATTCTACACTTGACAAGCAGTTTCCTTATTCCACCACTTCACACTGTGCGTATGTATGGTCATGGCTGTGCATAACTTTACACACACTCTCAAAGAAAACATTTATATTGCTGTACCGCACAGATTTGTGTCATATTGATAAATGAGGCCCAGGCCATGTTTCTCAGGAGGTTTGAAATAGAGGAGAAAAAAATACAGATTTTTGATCTGAACGTGTTGAATCTTAATTTGAGCCAGTTTGCAACAGCAGGAAAATAATCATACTGCTACAGGAAATGTAAATGATTATGTAAATGTAGAGTATTATGTAAATGTAAATTATCATGTGGATTATGTAGGGGTTGATACATCTTTCATTAGGGCAAATCAATTCTGACATTTAATGTACATATTACAAACTTTAGAAGCCTCTATATACCTTGAATACACTACAAGTTTTCATTTTGATTTCTCAGCAACAAAAGAATGATCAAATTAAGATCCTACATCCGTAATGTTATCGCCTCTAAAAGGGTTGGAAAAATTCCAGTAACTTTTCCAGAATCTAAGTTGGAAGAATTCTGGAATCAGAAGGGAATAGTAACGAAATCTGAACTCTTCCAACCAGGACTTCTGGAAATTCTGTTAATGGAAATTTGTCACGCAAAACGGACCTAATACTTTAATCACAGAAATAATCGCCATGTCTTGTTTAATGCTCCAATGTTGTGCTTTCACATGCATCTTTTATCAGCTGAGGAGGAAGAGGATGAAGAGGAGGAGGATGAGGAAGATGATGGGGAAGAGAAGGAGGATGAAGAGGAGGAATAGGGGAGGAGGAGGAGGAAGATGATGGGGAAGAGGAGGATGAAGAGGAGGAATAGGGGAGGAGGAGGAGGAAGATGATGGGGAAGAGGAGGTGGATGAAGAGGAGGATTGGGGGAGGAGGAGGAGGAAGATGATGGGGAAGAGAGGGAGGATGAAGAGGAGGAATGAGGGAGGAGGAGGAGGAAGATGATGGGGAAGAGGAGGTGGATGAAGAGGAGGGGGTGAAGTTAGGAGTCAGGATGAGGTGGAGAAGAGAAGGAAGAGGAAGTGTGTGGGGAAGAGGAGTGTGGGGGAAGCAGGGGGAAGGAGAAGAGGAGTGTTGGGAAAGCAGATGGAAGGAGAAGAGGAGTGTGGTCAAGCAGAGGGAAGGAGAAGAGGAGTGTGGTCAAGCAGAACTTTTGAACTAGTCCAACGCTCTAACCAGTAGCCTACCCTGCCGCCCCAGGGCGTAGCCTGGTAACGCTTTAGTTTAATGTACGGTTTGAAGCTTAGCCTGGTAATGCTTTAGTTTAATGTACGGTTTGAAGCTTAGCCTGGTAACGCTTTAGTTTAATGTACGGTTGGAAGCTTAGCCTGGTAATGCTTTAGTTTAATGTACGGTTTGAAGCTTAGCCTGGTAACGCTTTAGTTTAATGTACGGTTTGAAGCTTAGCCTGGTAACGCTTTAGTTTAATGTACGGTTTGAAGCTTAGCCTGGTAACGCTTTAGTTTAATGTACGGTTGGAAGCTTAGCCTGGTAACGCTTTAGTTTAATGTACGGTTTGAAGCTTAGCCGGTTAATGCTTTAGTTTAATGTACGGTTTGAAGCTTAGCCTGGTAACGCTTTAGTTTAATGTACGGTTGGAAGCTTAGCCTGGTAATGCTTTAGTTTAATGTACGGTTTGAAGCTTAGCCTGGTAACGCTTTAGTTTAATGTACGGTTTGAAGCTTAGCCTGGTAACGCTTTAGTTTAATGTACGGTTTGAAGCTTAGCCCGGTAACGCTTTAGTTTAATGTACGGTTTGAAGCTTAGCCTGGTAATGCTTTAGTTTAATGTACGGTTTGAAGCTTAGCCGGTTAATGCTTTAGTTTAATGTACGGTTTGAAGCTTAGCCTGGTAACGCTTTAGTTTAATGTACGGTTTGAAGCTTAGCCTGGTAACGCTTTAGTTTAATGTACGGTTTGAAGCTTAGCCGGTTAATGCTTTAGTTTAATGTACGGTTTGAAGCTTAGCCTGGTAACGCTTTAGTTTAATGTACGGTTTGAAGCTTAGCCTGGTAACGCTTTAGTTTAATGTACGGTTTGAAGCTTAGCCTGGTAATGCTTTAGTTTAATGTACGGTTTGAAGCTTAGCCGGTTAATGCTTTAGTTTAATGTACGGTTTGAAGCTTAGCCTGGTAACGCTTTAGTTTAATGTACGGTTTGAAGCTTAGCCTGGTAACGCTTTAGTTTAATGTACGGTTTGAAGCTTAGCCTGGTAACGCTTTAGTTTAATGTACGGTTTGAAGCTTAGCCTGGTAACGCTTTAGTTTAATATATGGTTTCAAATCAAAATCAAATAGAATCAAATCAAATTTTATTTGTCACGTGCCGAAAAGAACAGGTATTAATGCATGTTCTGGTGGTGCTGGTATTTTAATGTGCAGTTTAATACATGGTCTGGTGGTGCTGGTATTTTAATCTGCAGTTTAATACATGGTCTGGTGGTGCTGGTATTTTAATCTGCAGTTTAATACATGGTCTGGTGGTGCTGGTATATTAATGTGCAGTTTAATGCATGGTATGGTGGTGCTGGTATTTTAACGTGCAGTTTAATGCATGGTCTGGTGGTGCTGGTATTTTAATCTGCAGTTTAATGCATGGTCTGGTGGTGCTGGTATTTTAACGTGCAGTTTAATGCATGGTCTGGTGGTGCTGGTATTTTAATCTGCAGTTTAATACATGGTCTGGTGGTGCTGGTATATTAATGTGCAGTTTAATACATGGTCTGGTGGTGCTGGTATATTAATGTGCAGTTTAATGCATGGTCTGGTGGTGCTGGTATTTTAATGTGCAGTTTAATGCATGGTATGGTGGTGCTGGTATTTTAACGTGCAGTTTAATGCATGGTCTGGTGGTGCTGGTATTTTAATCTGCAGTTTAATGCATGGTCTGGTGGTGCTGGTATATTAATGTGCAGTTTAATACATGGTCTGGTGGTGCTGGTATATTAACGTGCAGTTTAATACATGGTCTGGTGGTGCTGGTATTTTAACGTGCAGTTTAATACATGGTCTGGTGGTGCTGGTATATTAATGTGCAGTTTAATACATGGTCTGGTGGTGCTGGTATATTAACGTGCAGTTTAATGCATGGTCTGGTGGTGCTGGTATATTAACGTGCAGTTTAATGCATGGTCTGGTGGTGCTGGTATATTAACGTGCAGTTTAATGCATGGTCTGGTGGTGCTGGTATTTTAACGTGCAGTTTAATACATGGTCTGGTGGTGCTGGTATATTAATGTGCAGTTTAATACATGGTCTGGTGGTGCTGGTATATTAACGTGCAGTTTAATGCATGGTCTGGTGGTGCTGGTATATTAATGTGCAGTTTAATACATGGTCTGGTGGTGCTGGTATTTTAATGTGCAGTTTAATGCATGGTCTGGTGGTGCTGGTATTTTAATGTGCAGTTTAATACATGGTCTGGTGGTGCTGGTATATTAACGTGCAGTTTAATACATGGTATGGTGGTGCTGGTATATTAATGTGCAGTTTAATACATGGTATGGTGGTGCTGGTATTTTAATGTGCAGTTCAATACATGGTCTGGTGGTGCTGGTATTTTAACGTGCAGTTTAATGCATGGTCTGGTGGTGCTGGTATATTAATGTGCAGTTTAATACATGGTATGGTGGTGCTGGTATTTTAATGTGCAGTTTAATACATGGTCTGGTGGTGCTGGTATTTTAATGTGCAGTTTAATACATGGTCTGGTGGTGCTGGTATATTAATGTGCAGTTTAATACATGGTCTGGTGGTGCTGGTATTTTAATGTGCAGTTTAATACATGGTCTGGTGGTGCTGGTATTTTAACGTGCAGTTTAATACATGGTCTGGTGGTGCTGGTATATTAATGTGCAGTTTAATGCATGGTCTGGTGGTGCTGGTATATTAATGTGCAGTTTAATACATGGTCTGGTGGTGCTGGTATATTAATGTGCAGTTTAATGCATGGTCTGGTGGTGCTGGTATATTAATGTGCAGTTTAATGCATGGTATGGTGGTGCTGGTATTTTAACGTGCAGTTTAATACATGGTCTGGTGGTGCTGGTATATTAATGTGCAGTTTAATGCATGGTCTGGTGGTGCTGGTATATTAATGTGCAGTTTAATACATGGTCTGGTGGTGCTGGTATATTAATGTGCAGTTTAATGCATGGTCTGGTGGTGCTGGTATTTTAATGTGCAGTTTAAAAGGATCCTCCCCTTTTTTTCAATTTTCGCCTAAAATGACATACCCAAATTTGTGCCTGCAGCTTAGGCCTTGAAGCAAGGATATGCATATTCTTGGTACCATTTGAAATGAAACACTTTGAAGTTTGTGGACATGTGAAAGGAATGTAGGAGAATATAACACATTACATCTTATAAAACATAATACAAGGAGAAAACAACCATTCTTTTGTATTTTAGCTTTAAACCTCTCACTAAAAGTTTCACTCATTGAGAAATGTTACTTAAATCCAAACTGGTTCTCCAGTAGATCATTAAGAAAGACTCATCCTTTGTTAAAAAGCCTTTATGCCTTTGTACAGATCACAACTTTTTAATGTCCAATTCATTGAAAATGAAACTTTCTTCAAAGTATTGCTCTTAAAAATGCAAAGCTGTTTACATTTCAAATGTTGTTGTTTTTTTCCACCAGAAAAGACAGAACAAATATTATAACAAACATTATGGTTAAACTCAAATCTAAAAATATATAAATAAATATTTAGAAAAATGTTCGTCATAGATTTAAAACAACAAAGGGTTTTGTATGTATTAACGATATTATGTCATCCAGTACCAGTCTAAAGTTTGGGCACACCGACTCATTCAAGGGGTTTTCTTTATTTTACTATTTTATACATTGTGGAATAAAAGTAAAGATAACAAAAATATGAAATGACACATATGGAATCATGCTCTAACAAAAAAAAAGTGTTAAAGATCTATTTTATATTTAAGATTCTTCCAAGCAGACACCCTTTGCCTTGGTGACAGCTTTGCACACTCTGGCCATTCTCTCAACCAGCTTCATGATGTAGTCACCTGGAATGCATTTCAATTAACAGGTGCGCCTTGTTAAAAGTTCATTTGTGAAATGTATTTCCTTCTTAATGCTTTTGAGCCAATCAGTTGTGTTGTGCCAAGTTAGGGGTGGTATACAGAAGATAGCCCTATTTGGTAAAAGGACAAGTTCATAAAATAAATAATATTGTGTTTATTTTTTCTTTTATTTAAACTTTATTTAACTAGTCAGTTAAGAGCAATTGTTTTATTTACAATGACGGCCTAGCAAAAGGCAAAAAGCCTCCTGCGGGGACGGGGGCTGGGATTAAAGATTAAATTAATTAAATTAAAATATAGGACAAAACACACATCACGACAAGAGAGACAACACAACACTACATAAAGAGAGACCTAAGACAACAACATAGCATGGCAACAACAAATGACAACACAGCATGGCAGCAACACAGCATGGCAGCAACACAGCATGGCAGCAACACAGCATGGCAGCAACACAGCATGGCAGCAACTCAACATGACGACAACATGGTAACAACAAAACATGACAGCAGCACAACATGGAGGCTGCACAAAACAGGGTACAAACATTAGTGGGCACAGACAACAGCACAATGGGCAAGAAGGTAGAGACAACAATACATCACGCAAAGCAGCCACAACTGTAAGCAAAGAGAAACGACAGTCCATCATTACTTTAAGACATGAAGGTCAGTCAATACGGAAAATTTCAAGAACTTTGAAAGTTCAGTCGCAAAAACCATCAAGTGCTATGGTGAAACTGGCTCTCATGAGGACCGCCACAGGAAAGGAAGACCCAGAGTTACCTCTGCTACAGAGAATAAGTTCATTAGAGTTAACTGCACCTTGGGACTATAAGTTTTTCTTCAACAGGACAATGACACAACACACCTCCAGGCTGTGTAAGGTCTGTTTGACCAAGAAGAAGAGTGATGGAGTGCTGCTTTAGATGACCTGGCCTCCACAGTCACCCGACCTCAACCCAATTGAGATGGTTTGGGATGAGTTGAACCACAGAGTGAAGGAAAAGCAGCCAACAAGTGCTCAGCATATGTGGGAACTCCTTCAAGACTGTTAGAAAAGCATTCCAGGTGAAGCTGGTTGAGAGAATGTCAAGAGTGTGCAAAGCTGTCATCAAGGCAAAGGGTGGCTACTTTGAAGAATCTAAAATCTAAAATATATTTTGATTTGTTTAACACTTTTTTGGTTACTACATGATTCCATGTGTGTTATTTCATAGTTTTGTTATCTTCACTATAATTCTGCAATGTCGAAAAGAATAAAATAAAGAAAAACCCTTGAATGTGTTGTTGTGTACAAACTTTGGACTTGTTCTGTATGAGAATTGGGCTGCCTGTGTAAACGCAGCCGTAGTGGTCCAAAGAACTGACAACTCAATCGTAAAACCCCCTGAGGCAAGGAAATAGGACAATATATTTACATCATTGATTCCTCTCTCCTAAATGGTTCCACAGTAATTGTGTGTGTGTGTGTGTGTGTGTGTGTGTGTGTGTGTGTGTGTGTGTGTGTGTGTGTGTGTGTGTGCGCGCGCGCGTCTGCCTGCCTGCCTGCCTGCCTGCCTGTCTGTCTGTCTGCCTGTCTGTCTGTATCACAGACACTGTGAGTAATTGCTTGATCTGATAATGTCATTGGTTTTTGAAAGATACATTTGTTCACTCATGAAATTCGAAAGTAGTAATGACAAAGAACGGACTAAACAAAACGTTTTGAAATAGTCCCTACTATGCTGTAAAGGGATAAAACACAGGAGGGCGTGTCAGAGAGATAACACACAGGAAGGTGTGTCAGAGAGATAACACGCAGGAAGGTGTGTCAGAGAGATAACACACAGGAAGATGTGTAAGAGAGATAACGCACAGGAAGGTGTGTCAGAGAGATAACACACAGGAGGGTGTGTCAGAGAGATAACACACAGGAAGGTGTGTCAGAGAGATAACACACAGGAAGGTGTGTCAGAGAGATAACACACAGGAAGGTGTGTCAGAGACATAACACACAGGAGGGTGTGTCAGAGAGATAACACACAGGAAGGTGTGTCAGAGAGATAACACACAGGAAGGTATGTCAGAGAGATAACACACAGGAATGTGTGTCAGAGAGATAACACACAGGAAGGTGTGTCAGAGAGATAACACACAGGAAGGTGTGTCAGAGAGATAACACACAGGAGGGTGTGTCAGAGAGATAACAAACAGAAAGGTGTGTCAGAGAGATAACACACAGGAAGGTGTGTCAGAGAGATAAAACACAGGAAGGTGTGTCAGAGAGATAACACACAGGAAGGTGTGTCAGAGAGATAACACACAGGAGGGTGTGTCAGAGAGATAACACACAGGAGGGTGTGTCAGAGAGATAACACACAGGAAGGTGTGTCAGAGATATAACACACAGGAGGGTGTGTCAGAGAGATAACACACAGGAGGGTGTGTCAGAAATATAACACACAGGAGGGTGTGTCAGAGAGATAACACACAGGAGGGTGTGTCAGAGATATAACACACAGGAGAGTGTGTCCGAGAGATAACACACAGGAAGGTGTTTCAGAAAGATAACACACAGGAGGGTGTGTCAGAGAGATAACACACAGGAAGGTGTGCCAGAGAGATAACACGCAGGAGGGTGTGTCAGAGAGATAACACACAGGAAGGTGTGTCAGAGAGATTACACACAGGAAGGTGTGTCAGAGAGATAACACACAGGAAGGTGTGTCAGAGAGATAACACACAGGAAGGTCTGTCAGAGAGATAACACACAGGAGGGTGTGTCAGAGAGATAACACACAGGAGGGTGTGTCAGAGAGATAACACACAGGAGAATGTGTTAGAGAGATAACACACAGGAAGGTCTGTCAGAGAGATAACACACAGGAAGGTGTGTCAGAGAGATAACACGCAGGAAGGTGTGTCAGAGAGATAACACACAGGAAGATGTGTCAGAGAGATAACACACAGGAAGGTGTGTCAGAGAGATAACACACAGGAGGGTGTGTCAGAGAGATAACACACAGGAAGGTGTGTCAGAGAGATAACACACAGGAATGTGTGTCAGAGAGATAACACACAGGAATGTGTGTCAGAGAGATAACGCACAGGAAGGTGTGTCAGAGAGATAACACACAGGAGGGTGTGTCAGAGAGATAACACACAGGAAGGTGTGTCAGAGAGATAACACACAGGAAGGTGTGTCAGAGAGATAACACACAGGAAGGTGTGTCAGAGACATAACACACAGGAGGGTGTGTCAGAGAGATAACACACAGGAAGGTGTGTCAGAGAGATAACACACAGGAAGGTATGTCAGAGAGATAACACACAGGAATGTGTGTCAGAGAGATAACACACAGGAAGGTGTGTCAGAGAGATAACACACAGGAAGGTGTGTCAGAGAGATAACGCACAGGAAGGTGTGTCAGAGAGATAACACACAGGAGGGTGTGTCAGAGAGATAACACACAGGAAGGTGTGTCAGAGAGATAACACACAGGAAGGTGTGTCAGAGAGATAACACACAGGAAGGTGTGTCAGAGACATAACACACAGGAGGGTGTGTCAGAGAGATAACACACAGGAAGGTGTGTCAGAGAGATAACACACAGGAAGGTCTGTCAGAGAGATAACACACAGGAGGGTGTGTCAGAGAGATAACACACAGGAAGGTGTGTCAGAGAGATAACACACAGGAAGGTGTGTCAGAGACATAACACACAGGAGGGTGTGTCAGAGAGATAACACACAGGAAGGTGTGTCAGAGAGATAACACACAGGAAGGTATGTCAGAGAGATAACACACAGGAATGTGTGTCAGAGAGATAACACACAGGAAGGTGTGTCAGAGAGATAACACACAGGAAGGTGTGTCAGAGAGATAACACACAGGAGGGTGTGTCAGAGAGATAACACACAGGAAGGTGTGTCAGAGAGATAACACACAGGAAGGTGTGTCAGAGAGATAACACACAGGAGGGTGTGTCAGAGAGATAACACACAGGAGGGTGTGTCAGAGAGATAACACACAGGAAGGTGTGTCAGAGATATAACACACAGGAGGGTGTGTCAGAGAGATAACACACAGGAGGGTGTGTCAGAAATATAACAAACAGGAGGGTGTGTCAGAGAGATAACACACAGGAGGGTGTGTCAGAGATATAACACACAGGAGAGTGTGTCCGAGAGATAACACACAGGAAGGTGTTTCAGAAAGATAACACACAGGAGGGTGTGTCAGAGAGATAACACACAGGAAGGTGTGCCAGAGAGATAACACGCAGGAGGGTGTGTCAGAGAGATAACACACAGGAAGGTGTGTCAGAGAGATTACACACAGGAAGGTGTGTCAGAGAGATAACACACAGGAAGGTGTGTCAGAGAGATAACACACAGGAAGGTCTGTCAGAGAGATAACACACAGGAGGGTGTGTCAGAGAGATAACACACAGGAGGGTGTGTCAGAGAGATAACACACAGGAGAATGTGTTAGAGAGATAACACACAGGAAGGTCTGTCAGAGAGATAACACACAGGAGGGTGTGTCAGAGAGATAACACGCAGGAGGGTGTGTCAGAGAGATAACACACAGGAAGGTGTGTCAGAGAGATAACACACAGGAGGGTGTGTCAGAGATATAACACACAGGAGGGTGTGTCAGAGAGATAACACACAGGAGGGTGTGTCAGAGAGATAACACACAGGAAGGTGTGTCAGAGAGATAACACACAGAAAGGTGTGTCAGAGAGATAACACACAGGAAGGTGTGTCAGAGAGATAACACACAGGAGGGTGTGTCAGAGAGATAACACACAGGAAGGTGTGTCAGAGATATAACACACAGGAGGGTGTGTCAGAGAGATAACACACAGGAGGGTGTGTCAGAAATATAACACACAGGAGGGTGTGTCAGAGAGATAACACACAGGAGGGTGTGTCAGAGATATAACACACAGGAGAGTGTGTCCGAGAGATAACACACAGGAAGATCTGTCAGAGAGATAACACACAGGAAGGTCTGTCAGAGAGATAACACACAGGAGGGTGTGTCAGAGAGATAACACACAGGAGGGTGTGTCAGAGAGATAACACACAGGAGAATGTGTTAGAGAGATAACACACAGGAAGGTCTGTCAGAGAGATAACACACAGGAGGGTGTGTCAGAGAGATAACACGCAGGAGGGTGTGTCAGAGAGATAACACACAGGAAGGTGTGTCAGAGAGATAACACACAGGAGGGTGTGTCAGAGATATAACACACAGGAGGGTGTGTCAGAGAGATAAC
The DNA here is from genome assembly GCF_057628025.1 of Oncorhynchus mykiss. Classification (NCBI taxonomy): domain Eukaryota; kingdom Metazoa; phylum Chordata; class Actinopteri; order Salmoniformes; family Salmonidae; genus Oncorhynchus; species Oncorhynchus mykiss. The sequence continues at coordinate 79,576,176 of NC_143030.1, read as the reverse complement.
ACACAGGAGGGTGTGTCAGAGAGATAACACACAGGAAGGTGTGTCAGAGAGATAACACACAGGAAGGTGTGTCAGAGATATAACACACAGGAGGGTGTGTCAGAGAGATAACACACAGGAGGGTGTGTCAGAGAGATAACACACAGGAAGGTGTTTCAGAAAGATAACACACAGGAGGGTGTGTCAGAGAGATAACACACAGGAGGGTGTGTCAGAGAGATAACACGCAGGAAGGTGTGTCAGAGAGATAACACACAGGAGGGTGTGTCAGAGAGATAACACGCAGGAAGGAGGGTGTGCCAGAGAGATAACACACAGGAAGGTGTGCCAGAGAGATAACACGCAGGAGGGTGTGTCAGAGAGATAACACACAGGAAGGTGTGTCAGAGAGATTACACACAGGAAGGTGTGTCAGAGAGATAACACACAGGAAGGTGTGTCAGAGAGATAACACACAGGAAGGTGTTTCAGAAAGATAACACACAGGAGGGTGCGTCAGAGAGACACACCCTTGCGCCCTTCGGTCTCAACGTAGACTTTGATCTGAAGCCATTCTTGTGATTATTGTGACTTTGCCATTGTAATTGTTTGTAAGCTTGTGTAGTCAAATGAATTTATGATCACATGCTATCCATTTGTTGTTTGTATGCCGTTCTTTGATAAAACACAGGAAGGTGTGTCAGAGAGATAAAACACAGGAAGGTGTGTCAGAGAGATAAAACACAGGAAGGTGTGTCGGGGGCCAGGTCTCGTAGGCTGGAAATGGCCCAGAGGATGGACGACCCCCACCCCTGATCTAAAGCATCACATCGACTTAGGCATCACATCACCTAAGGCTTCACATCACCTAAGGCATCACATCAACTTAGGCATCACATCATCTAAGGCATCACATCACCTAAGTTATCACATCAACTTAGGCATCACATCAACTTAGGCATCACATCACCTAAGGCTTCACATCACCTAAGGCATCACATCAACTTAGGCATCACATCATCTAAGGCATCACATCACCTAAGTTATCACATCAACTTAGGCATCACATCAACTTAGGCATCACATCATCTAAGGCATCACATCAACTTAGGCATCACATCACCTAAGGCATCACATCACCTAAGGCATCACATCACCTAAGGCATCACATCACCTAAAGCATCACATCATCTAAGGCATCACATCATCTAAGGCATCACATCGTCTAAGGCATCACATGATCTAAGGCAGTGGTTCCCAAACGTTTTATAGTCCCGTACCCCTTCAGCTGCATACCTCCTCTAGCACCAGGGTCAGCTGTACCCCCTCTAGCACAGGGTCAGCTGTACCCCCTCTAGCACCAGGGTCAGAGCACTCTCAAATATAGTTTTTTTGCCATCATTTGTAAACCTGCCACACACACACACACTATACAATACATTTATTAAACATAAGAAGGAGTGTGAGTTTTTTTCACAACCCGGCTCGTGGGAAGTGACCAAGAGCTCTGACAGGACCAGGGCACAAATAATAATATCATAAAAATAAATAATTTATTTAACCGTCTTACATATTAAGAGGGGCGGCAGGGTAGCCTAGTGGTTAGAGTGTTGGACTAGTAACCGGAAGGTTGCGAGTTCAAACCCCCGAGCTGACAAGGTACAAATCTGTTGTTCTGCCCCTGAACAGGCAGTTAACCCACTGTTCCCAGGCCGTCATTGAAAATAAGAATTTGTTCTTAACTGACTTGCCTGGTTAAATAAAGGTTAAATAAAAAAAATTAAACCTTATTTGTTCATTGAAAATTGTGAGGAACTCACCACCGGTTAATGAGAAGGGTGTGCTTGGAAGGATGCACATAACTCTGCAATGTTGGGTTGTATTGGAGAGAGTCTCGGTCTTAATTCAAGTTCTTATTTATTTTCTCCTGAATGACTGTTATATGAAACAGAAAATATTACCTTAGAGAAGAACGAGGAGAGCTAAGGAAAGGGTGGTCATCCGCTGTACTGTATTACAAAAGCTTTACAGAGCCACCCCCCAGCGGGAAGGATGGATGAAAACCATGTAATACATACAGAGAGGGAAGGGGAGGGAGAGGAGAAAAGTGTGTGAGAGAGATTGAGAGTGGGAGAAAGAGCGATCGAGAGAGAGAGAGCGTGAGATTTAGAAAGAGAGCAAGAGAGAGAGAAACAGAGAGACAGAGAGTGAAAAATAAACTGTTTCAAGTCCCTCTGATATGAATTTTGAGTCTGACGTTCAAAACACAATCTGTTGGTCAGATTGGAAGTTTGGATTAGAACTCTCTGTCGTGGACATACTCATTTCGAAAAGGTCTTTTCACAAAATTGACTGTCCAGACCGAGGCAAATGACAGGTCAGTAGTCCAGAGCCGAGTCTGAAAGGTACAGAACGGCAGGCTCAGGGTCAGGCAGAGGTCAGTAATCCAGGGTGGTATAACAAGGTACATAACGACAGGCAGGCACAGGACAGGCAGAATGGTCAAAAACCATGAAAGCTAGAAAACAGGAACTAGAGACAGACAGGAGCACAGGAAAAACACTGGTAGACGAAACAAAAGGAACTGGCAACAGACAAACAGAGAACACAGGTATAAATACACTGGGGATAATGTGGGAAATGGGCGACACCTGGAGAGGGGTGAAGACAAGCACAAAGACAGTTGAAACAGATCAGGATGTGACATGGTACTTGCTAAAGTTCATGATGACGTTGACCTTAACAAGGGCCCCATGCAGGACCAGTGGAAGCAAAATAGCCTGTTAACATCAAAGATCCACCACCATATTTGATCATAGGTATGATGTCCTTTTTTTCAGCATACGCTTCTGTTTTTCTGCCAATGTGCGTGGCCAAAGAGCTCTATTTTCATTTCATCTAACCATCGCACCGCTTGGAGTTTGATAAACGACACTGGAACAGGTGCTATGGCCAGATTACATGAAAATAGACCTAACCCACAGGGACCCTATAAAGGCAGTCGCAGGCAGCACTCTCTGCAGAGGTGGTTAATGAGCCCACTGGTCTCACTCACACAGAGCTACTCTACGTCTTGATCTCTTTTCTCCCCTCTCTCTCTCTCCAGATGAAATCTTGCGACTAGTGATGTACGGATGCCCAACAACCTGCCCATCCCCTCCTCCCTTCTGAGACCTTCTCTCACTTCCCTCCTCAACTGCATCCCCTCTGACTTTAAGATGGCCAGAGTCGCTCCACTCCTCAAGAAACCAACACTCTGAAGTCCAAAACTACACTCTCTCGTTATCTCTCTCACAATGATTATCTTGACCCTAACCAGTCAGGCTTCAAGGCGGTTCACTCAACCGAGACCACTCTCCTCTGTGTCACAGAGGCTTTCCTCTCTGCCAAAACTGACTCTCTCTCTTCTGTTTTCATTCTCATAGATCTATCTGCTGCCTTCGACCCCGTGAACCATCTAAACCTCCTCTCCACCCTTTCAGGGCTGGGTGTCTCAGGCTCTGCACATTCTTGGATTGCATCACACCTGGAACGTCTCTCCTACCAGGTGGCGTGGAGAGGATCTGTGTCTGCACCACGTACTCTCATTACTGGTGTTCCCCAGGGTTCAGTTCTAGGCCCTCCTCTTTACAACAAGTCAATCTGCTCCGTCATATCCTCACATAGGAATTGTGGCTGAATGACGACATGGATATTCAGCTAGCGGGATATACGCTGCACCGGCAGGACAGAACAGCACACACAGGACAGTAAGACGACAGGGGGCGGTCTGTGCATATTTGTAAACAACAGCTGGTGCACAAAATCTAAGGAAGTCTCAAGATTTTGCTCGCCTGAAATAGAGTATTTTGTGATAAATTGCAGGCCACACTACTTGCCTAGAGAGTTCTCAGCCACACTTTTCGTGGCTGTTCATTTACCACCACAAACAAACGGTGGCACTAAGACCGCACTCAGTCAGCTGTATAAGGAAATAAGCAAACAGGATACCACTCACCCAGAGGTGGCGCTCCTAGCGGCCGGAGACTTTAATGCAGGGAAACTTAAATCAGTTCAACCAGATCTCTATCAACATGTTAAAGAATCTGGTGCTTGCCTACGGGCTCGGGAGAGACGAAGGTTGAAAGTCATGCGTCCTCCGATACACAACCCAACTAAGCCTCACTGCTTCTTAACACAGCATGCATCCTACCGGGAAGCCAGCCGCACCAAAGTGTCAGAGGAAACACCGTGCACCTGGCCACCTTGGTTAGCGCACACTGCGCCCGGCCCGCCACAGGAGTCGCTGGTGCGCGATGAGTCAAGGACATCCCTACTGGCCAAGCCCTCCCTAACCCGGACGATGCTAGGCCAATTGTGCTTCGCCCCACGGACCTCCCGGTTGCGGCCGGTTACGACAGAGCCTGGGCGCAAACCCAGAGTCTCTGGTGGCACAGCTGGCGCTGCAGTATAACCACCGCGCCACCCGGGAGGTAAGAGTATCTTAAAAGCAGTATCCCCCCTCAATTAAAAATAACTTTTCCTAATACCACTGACTTTTGCTGCAAAAATACTTTGTTGATGGGAAAAGAGAGAGAGAGGGGGGGGGGGGGTTTGAGGTGGGGGGTGCAGGTGCTATGATATTACTGCTCTACTGTTCTACATTTAAAAAGAACACCTTGTTCAGGGACTTCGTACAGTATGTATCCTGGAGGCAGTCCTGCGCTCTGAGTCCTGGTGAGTGCCACTTGCACAGTGACAGACAGGCATTCCGTTTCTGTCTCTCTGTCTCTCTGTCTCTCTCTGACGGGGGGGGGGGGGGGGGGGGGGGGGTGGCTTGGTCATAACTTTCTAGTTCTGTTAAAATTAAGTTTGTGCTTTTAATGATGTAAGTATTGGGCCAATAAATGTATTTTTTCCCACTGCTCTTCGTCAGAGAAGGAACAGATTCATTTATTTTAATATCTTCACAGTCTGTCTTCCACTGTGACAGCTCAGGCTAGCTAATAGCTGGAGGTAGGGGCGTATACGAGAGGCATGTGGATGCTGAGAGGGAAGGAAGGGGGATGGGGGATGGGGGGATGAAGGTCTGGAATTCTGTGAGCGTTGAGCAGATCAACCCTGGAGTCTTCTGAACAACTTGAAAGACTGAGAGAGAGGAGTGGGAGGGAGAGGGAGGAGGGAGGGGGAGAGAGGAGGGGAAGAGAAAGAGAGGAGTGGGAGGGAGAGGGAGGAGGGAGGGGGAGAGAGGAGTGGGAGGGAGAGTGAGGAGGGAGGGGGAGAGAGGAGGGGAAGAGAGAGAGAGGAGGGAGAGAGAGGAGTGGGAGGGAGAGGGAGGAGGGAGGGGGAGAGAGAGGGGAAGGGAGAGGGAGGAGGGAGGGGGAGAGAGGAGGGGAAGGGAGAAGGAGGAGGGAGGGGGAGAGAGGAGGGGAAGAGAGAGAGAGGAAGGAGAGAGAGGAGTGGGAGGAAGAGGGAGGAGGGAGGGGGAGAGAGGAGGGGAAGGGAGAGGGAGGAGTGAGGGGGAGAGAGGGAGGGGGAGAGAGGAGGGGGAGAGAGGAGGGAAAGAGAGAGAGAGGAGGGAGAGAGAGGGAGGAGGGAGGGGGAGAGAGGAGGGGAAGAGAGAGAGATGAGGGAGAGAGAGGGGAAGAAGAGAGATGGGAGCGAGAGAGAGGAGTGGGAGGGAGAGGGAGGAGGGAGGGGGAGATAGAGAGGAGGGGAAGAGAGATAGATGAGGGAGAGAGAGGAGGGGAAGGGAAGGGAGAGAGAGGAGGGAGGAGGGAGGGGGAGAGAGGAGGGGAAGAGAGAGTGAAAAAGGAGGGAGAGGGAGGGATGGAGGAGGTGAAGATAGAGAGGAGGGGAAAAGAGAGAGATGAGGGAGAGAGAGGGGAAGAAGAGAGAAGGGAGGGGGAGAGTGGAGGGGAGAGTGGAGGGAGAGAGAGGAGGGGAAGGGAGTGGGAGGAGGGAGGAGGAGAGGGGAGGGGAAGAGAGAGAGAAAAATGAGGGAGAGGGAGGGAAGAGGGGAAGATAGAGAGGAGGGGAAGAGAGAGATCAGGGAGAGAGAGGGGAAGAAGAGAGAGGGGAGGGAGAGAGTGGAGGGAGAGAGAGGAGGGGAAGGGAGAGGGAGGGGAGGGGAGGGGGAGAGAGGAGGGGGAGAGAGAGAGAGGAGCGAGAGAGTGGAGGGAAGAGAGAGAGATGAGGGGAGAGAGAGGGGAAGAGAAGAGAGGGGAGGGAGAGAGTGAGGGAGAGAGAGGGAGGGGAAGAGAGAGATGAGTGAGAGAGAGGAGGGGAAGGGAAGGGAGAGGGAGGAGGGAGGAGGGAGGGGAGAGGAGGGGAGCGCTACGATCAGGATGTGAGAGGGCGGATGGAGCGGGTGAAGCTAGATCGGAGCGGGTCAGAGAGCAGATGAGGCGAGTCGTGCGGCATCCCCGTGTCGGCTCTCAGTTCGGAGAGAGAGAAAGAGGAGGGAGAGAGAGAGAGAGAGAGAGAGAGAGAGAGAGAGAGAGAGAGAGAGAGAGAGAGAGAGAGAGAGTGTATCAAGAATGGTCTACCACCATAGACATCCAGCCATCTTGACACAACTGTGGGAAACGTTGGAGTCAACATGGGCCAGCATCCCTGTGGAACGCTTTCAACACCTTGTAGAGTCCATGCCCGACTGTCACGCCCTGACCTTGGAGAGCCTATTCATGTCTCTATTTGGTTTGATCAGGGTGTGATTTGGGTGGGCATTCTATGTTCTTTATTTCTAGGTTTTTTATTTCTATGTTTTGTCCGGGCATGGTTCTCAATCAGGGACAGCTGTCTATCGTTGTCTCTGATTTGGAATCATACTTAGGCAGCCCTTATCCCACCTGTGTTTGTGGGTGATTTGTGTTTCTGCTCCTGACAGAACCGTTCGTTGTTGTTTTGCTCTTTGTTATTTTGTTCAAGTGTTTTGACACATCATGAACCCTTACCACACTTTGCACTTTGGTCCACTTCTTCTACCGACGACAAGAGTCGTGACACCGACGAATTGAGGCTGTTCTGACGGGGCTGCAACTCAATATTAGGAAGGTGTTCTTAACGTTCGGTACACTCAGAGTGTATTTTGTATCTCAACATCTGCTACAGGTGTTAGTTAACATCAAAAGGCATGCGTCAGTATGTGTGAAAACGTGCGGAATGGATTCCATAAGAAACATTACTATGGCAACCCAACAATGGGAAATATCAAATATTGATGCGAACATGAAACGTTACTATGGCAACCTCCAACAGGCAGCCCATCACCCTGCTTGTGAATAATGCAAAGTCTACCTAGCCAGAGGAGGCTGGTGGGAGGAGCTATAAGAGGACTGACTCAATGTAATAGCTGAAATTGAATAAATCAAACATCATTTAATTGAAACCACCACATGTATGACTCCGTTCCATTAATTCCTTTCCAGCCGTTACGATGAGCCTCGTCCTCCTAAAGCTCATCCCACCAGCCTCCTCTGTACCCAGCAGGTGTTCAATCGCCTGGCTATTCTGGGGCATTAATACCACGGTATCGAGCAGACATGTATACTGCATACATACTGTAAATTACATATATATATATATATATATATATATATGTATGTGTGTATATATGTATATTGTATACATACTATATATATATGTGGCTCTTGGACCATATTGATAAAGTAGAATGCTGATCTAGAATCAGATCTCCCCCCCTCCCCGCCTGTCCATTTATTATAATCTAAAAGGCCAAACTGTTCCTAGATCAGCACTCCTACCCTGAGGCGATTTATGAACATTACAGACCCAAACGATAGTCACGTCTATATTAGGTTTTGATTGCATGTTAAAGTGAGGGTCGCCCCCCCCCCCCCCCCCCCCCCCCCCCCCCCCCCCCCCCCCCCACCCACCTCCTCCTCTTTTCTCCTTCACTATTCTATATTCCTAAAGAACATTTGAGACCTCAGCTGTGAACTCCGTCTTCTTCTATGGTAGCGTGACGGCGTCACGATCCGTTCGCTAGTTTTCTTTCTTTTTTTTCATAAAAAAAGGGGGGTTTAAATCATTTGCATTATCTCACAGAGGAAGTTTTTAAAAAAGCGAAAACAAGAAATTCCACAAAGTTATCAGCAGTGACAGGCGAATCACAGAGAACGGAGTAATTATGAATGACTAATAACTTATAATATAACTTGAATAACTTGAATGACTCTGTGGAACGTGGCAGAAGGAAGGGGTATCTGTGTTCCCCTCGTCCCCTCATGCAGTGGATGATGGCCTTGGGGTAGGCCAAGCTTCGGGTAATGTCATGTTGCATTGATAAGATCACGTTGTATCTGAAGTGGAATCATGGGGACCGTTGATTCTGAGCCTCTGGTTGGCATCCTCGTCACACAGCTTAGTGGTAGACTGTCATCATGGTCATCTGATTTGGTCATCCTCGTCACACAGCTTAGTGGTAGACTGTCATCATGATCATCTGATCGGGTCAACATACAGCTTAGTGGTAGACTGTCATCATGATCATCTGATCTGGTCAACATACAGCTTAGTGGTAGACTGTCATCATGATCATCTGATCGGGTCAACATACAGCTTAGTGGTAGACTGTCATCATGATCATCTGATCTGGTCAACATACAGCTTAGTGGTAGACTGTCATCATGATCATCTGATCTGGTCATGCTTGTCACACAGCTTAGTGGTAGACTGTCATCATGATCATCTGATCGGGTCAACATACAGCTTAGTGGTAGACTGTCATCATGATCATCTGATCTGGTCATCCTCGTCACACAGCTTAGTGGTAGACTGTCATCATGATCATCTGATCTGGTCATCCTCGTCACACAGCTTAGTGGTAGACTGTCATCATGATCATCTGATCGGGTCAACATACAGCTTAGTGGTAGACTGTCATCATGATCATCTGATCGGGTCAACATACAGCTTAGTGGTAGACTGTCATCATGATCATCTGATCGGGTCAACATACAGCTTAGTGGTAGACTGTCATCATGATCATCTGATCTGGTCATCCTCGTCACACAGCTTAGTGGTAGACTGTCATCATGATCATCTGATCTGGTCATCCTCGTCACACAGTTTAGTGGTAGACTGTCATCATGATCATCTGATCGGGTCAACATACAGTTTAGTGGTAGACTGTCATCATGATCATCTGATCGGGTCAACATACAGCTTAGTGGTAGACTGTCATCATGATCATCTGATCTGGTCATCCTCGTCACACAGCTTAGTGGTAGACTGTCACCATCTGAAAAGACATATACACTACATTGCCAAAGGTACAGTATGTGGACACCCCTTCATATGAGTGGATACGGCTATTAGAGCCTCACCCGTTATTGACAGGTGAGTGTAATCGAGCACACAGACATGCAAACAAACTCCACAGGAAACATTGGCAGTGAAATGGCCCGTAATGAAGAGCTCAGTGACTTTCAGCATGGCACCAACAAATTTCTACCATACTAGAGCTGCCCCGGTTAACTGTAAGTGTTGTTATTGTGAAGTGGAAACGTCTAGGAGCAACAACCGTGCTGAAGCTCGCAGCGCTTAACAATTGTCTGTCCTCAGTCGCAACACTCACAACCGAGTTTCAAACTGCCTCTGGAAGTGAAGGGTAAGTCTTAACAGTACAGCATACAATGACATTCTAGACGATTCTGTGCTTCCAATTTTGTGGCAACAGTTTGGGGAAGAACCTTTCCTGTTTTAGCATGACAATGCACCTGTGCACAAAGAGAGGTCCATACGGAAATAGTTTGTCGAGATTGGTGTGAAAGAACTTGACTGGCCTGCACAGTGCCCTGACCTCAACCCATCGAACACCTTTGGGATGATTTGGAACACTGACTGCGAGCCAGGCCTTATCGCCCAACATCAGCACCTGACCTCACTATTGCTCTTGTGGCTGAATGGAAGCAAGTCCCCGCAGGAATATTCCAACATCTAGTGGAAAGCCTTCCCAGAAGAGTGGAGGCTGTTATAGCAGCAAGGGGGGACCAACTCCATATTTATGCCCCTGACTTTGGAATGAGATGTTCGATGAGCAGGTCAACATACTTTTGGTTATGTAGTGTAAATACATGTACGATTTTATTGATACGGTATCAGTATAAATACAGGTATGATTTTATTAATACAGTATCAGTATAAATACAGGTATAATTTTATTGAATCGATATCAGTATAAATACAGATATAATTTTATTGATACGGTATCAATATAAGTACAGGTATAGCAGCGTGGAATGAGGTAAGGTAGCCTAGTGGTTAGAGGCAGGTAGCCTAGTGGTTCGAGTGTTGGGCCAGTAACCGCAAGGTTTTTGGATCGAATCCCAGAGCTGACGAGAATCTGTCGTTCTGCCCCTGAACAAGATATTTAACCCACTGTTCCTAGGAAGTCATTGCAAATAGAATTTGCTAGACGTGCCACTAGCGGGACACCTCGACAACATCCGGTGAAATTTCAGAACGCGAAATTCAAACTACAAATATTAATATTTAACATTCATGAAAATACAAGTGTAATATATCCAAATAAAGCTTAACTTCTTGTTAATCCAGACGCTGTGTCAGATTTCAAAGAGGCTTTACGGCGAAAGCACACCATTTGATTATCTGAGGACAGTGCTGCGCTTACAATACCATTAAAAAAAATGTCAGCCTGGCAGGTGCAACACGAAGTCAGAAATAGCGATATAAAAAATGCCTTACATTCGAAGATCATCTTCTGTTGGCCCTCCAAAAGGTCCCAGTTACACCACAAATGGTCTGGCCTCTCTGGAAGGAGCCGATGGTGTAGGGTAGGTCTGGCCTCTCTGGAAGCAGCCGATGGTGTAGGGTAGGTCTGGCCTCTCTGGAAGGAGCCGATGGTGTAGGGTAGGTCTGGCCTCTCTGGAAGGAGCCGATGGTGTAGGGTAGGTCTGGTCTCTCTGGAAGGAGCTGATGGTGTAGGGTAGGTCTGGCCTCTCTGGAAGGGAACCGAACATGCAGGGTAGGTCTGGCCTCTCTTTAAAGGATCTGACGGTGCAGGCTAGAGATGAGGCACCACTAGGGAAGCACACAGATATAGTCTACATTTAGAATTAAGAACAGAAGAATACACTGGACTCACGAGGCCAGATCTGACTGGTTACCAGATCAGAGAGCCTGTTGGTTTTGCTCTCTTACTAGACACACGAGGCCAGATCTGACTGGTTACCAGATCAGAGAGCCTGTTGGTTTTGCTCTCTCACTAGACACACGAGGCCAGATCAGACTGGTTACCAGACCAGAGAGCCTGTTGGTTCTGTTCTCTTTTGGCTGACACTAGGGAGTAGGCAAGCACAGCCCACACTAGACCTGCAGTCATGGTTTTTGTTGGCACTAGGAAGCAGGGAAGCACAGCACAGTGACATATAGCCTGTAGAGGTGATGTCTGGCACTAGGGAGCAGATCCCAAAATATAAGCTTGTGTTTTGTCAATGTTTGTAAACATTCTAAATGAGGCACTGTAATGCCTCATAACATGGTTAAAACTATAATGTTGATATCATGGATGGTCAGTCCTTACATCCATAGCTCTGTCTATTAATCTGAGAGGGGTTACATTTCTCAAGGTCCATCCCTCAGCTTTTTACCAACACAGAGACGGGGCGGCCGTTCTGTTGTTGTTTCATCTGTGGACTTGCCCTTTAAACAGCTGCATATTATCAAGATCTCAAAGTGTCACCAACTAAAAGGTTAACAGTAGGCCTATAGCAAAAACAGCATATGGCATTCATTTTTCACATGTAAATACCACTTTTCAGTAGTGCTCAAAGCAGGCCATTCAATGAACGCAGCATTTATTTTTCAACTGGAATCAACGAGCCCAATCAGTCCTCCATTTCAACACAATCATAAACATAACAGAGTAGGACTGGCTAATAAGTCCTTAGTTTTGAGCTTATGCATATTTCCAGGTCCTATTCTTGAAGATCTCAGGGGTGTAACATTTATTGGAATGACTGGAATTCTGATAGACTTTGGTTTTTAACGTAAATATATAATTTAATCCTATTATTATATGTAGTAGAAAGCGATGGGTTAGAAGAAGCCTATACATAACCAACCCATAATGTAAAATGTAACATCCATATATGACCAGCTATGTAAACTTTAACATGGATTTATCCTGCAATAGATGTTGTTCAATCGGTGACAAACATTTCCGTCTTCTTCTATTGCCTCTTAAGGGTTAAAGTAATCTAAAAGTAACTGAATGTAATCGGATTACATCACTGAGTTTGGGTAATCCAAAAGTTACGTTACTGATTACAATTCTGGACAGGTAACTAGAAAACTGTAACAGATTACATTTAGAAAGTAACCTAGGCAACCCTGCCTATAGAGGTGATGTCTGGCACTAGGAAGCAGGGACGCACACCTACATATAGCCTATAGAGGTGATGTCTGGTTAGGAGAAGAACAAAAGGGAACACACTTGTGTGTTGTGTGGGTGATTACTAGGCTAGAGTGCTTGGAGGCACTTGGCGGTACTACACTATTCCAGCCAGGAGCAGACTGGGATCAGAAATTGCCCCAGATCTTAGCTGTGGTATATTGGCCATATGCCAAAAAACCCTAGCCTTATTGCTATTATAAACTGGTTACCAACACAACCAGGGGCCGCAAGTAGCCTTGTGGTTAGAGCGTTGGACTAGTAACCGAAAGGTTGCAAGATTGAATCCCTGAGCTGACAAGGTAAGAATCTGTTGTTCTGCCCCTGAACAAGGGGGTTATAATCCACTGTTCCTAGGCTGTCATTAAAAATAAGAATTTGTTCTTAAATGACTTGTCTAGTTAAATAACTTAAAAAGTAGACCTGTAAAAATAGTTTTTTTGTCATACCGTATGGGGTCAAATATATCACTGCTGTCAGCCAATCAGCATTCAGTCATCGAACAACCCAGTTGGTAATATAGATAATCAGAGAGACAAAGATTCATGCTCGTCTCCCTAATGTAAGATTCATGCTCGTTTCCCTAATGTAAGATTCATGCTCGTCTTCCTTCAACAAAACCTCCATATTTATTGAGTGTCCCAAAATGCACCCTGTTAACTATATAGTGCACTTGAAGGACTGAAATACTATTACTATACTGTTATTATCTAAAGTGTAACATTTTGTTTCCGCCTACTGCCCAGTCCATTGATCTGCTGGCCAGCAGCTCGTTTAATTTTTTTTCATAAAAATAAAATAAACATTGATTTCTTGTAACTGCGTGACAGTGTGTGATTGTTATTGCAATTATGCTTGCCCTTATCTGGAATTGACAACAATTTACTCTGGCTCCAAGACCACACAGAAAGTTAAACCTGTTTAATCAAAACTGAGTGCCAAATGATGATTCCCTACTTAGTGCACTACTTTTGACAAGCCCCATAGGGCTCAGGTAAAAAGTAGTGCACTGTAAACGGAATAGGGCACCATTTGGGATATAAAAAAAAACAATGTTCCTGTTACCAGTTTCAATGTGTCTCTAAATTACTTGGAAATACCGCATGTGCTGTCAATCAACACGACTGTTGATCCACGGGGAGTTTTTTTTGTTCAAATCAGGGCTGTTTACTGGCTGAATGAGTCATCACACAGATTTACTGAAGTTTTAGAGGTTTACAGTAGACATGTCTAAACTTCAGTCCTTGGAGTTCCTATCGTAGACCTTCCCTCCTTTGTTAACCCATTGCTGAATGAGAGAGGACCATCATGTTAGTATTTTAGGCTATAAAAGGAATAAATACTCTAAAGTTACACTGTAATATTTCGATCCTTGCTTGACTTATTGCTTTATGAGAGATTTGCTTTGAAGATTAATAAATAGTTCAGTTACTGAAAGGTAAAACAAATAATGTGTATATTGTAGACATGACAAAACCCTTCAGTACTTGATTTGTTTATTGTAGACATGACAAAACCCTTTAGTACCGGGCTGCATCACGTTATGGTTATGCTTGTCATCGGCAATAAAAAGGGACTTTTTGTAGGATGAAAAAAAAAAAGAATTCAGCTAAGCACAGGCAAGATCCTAGAGGAAAACTTGGTTCAGTCTGCTTTCCTACAGACACTGGTAGACAAAACCTCCTTTCAGCAGTTCAATAACTTAAAACACAAGGTCAAATATACACTGGAGTTGCTTATGTCATGACGTTGGCCTGGGGGGGAAGGTTTATGACAGTCATAAATACCTCTTTCCCCTTTTTCCCTCTCTCTACCCTACTGATGTTACATTTGCAAAGTCCTTGGTTAAAATAGAGATTCTGGGAACATCAGAAGGTGGGGGGAAATGAACTATGTTCTGGTAATCCGACCAATGGAACATATGCGGTGGTACTTAATGAATATGATGTCAGTTCGGTTGTCATCTGAGACATTCTTATCAATGATAAGATGACATAAACTCTACAGTGGAAAGTCTACACATCAGAGTTATCGGATTCACATGGAATTGTTGTTCAATTTAAATGTTTGAATATGAAATTATTTGTGATGGGATGGAATGTGATTTTAGCTTCTAAAATGTGAGATTTGGATTTTCATAAGGTTAGGGCTCTGCTCAATCAGTGGCCCGCCCCTGTGAAGAGACATGGGCTATAAAACTTTTCAAACACGCCCTCCTCTCCCTTCCTATATAAAGCCTTGACGACAATGTAACCTCCTGTTCCAAGGACGTGAGGACGACGGTCCTATGTCAGAATGGTTCAGATAATAACTACAGAACGAAGCCAACATCAGCCTGAGCTTTGGTTGCGAATGGTATGAACTTTGAACTCTTATTCACTACAGAAGTGATACCTCCTAGCCGTTGTGTTAGCAACAGCAGATGCAAACGAGGGTTAGGAAGGAACAGACAGAGTATCCCGTCTATCACCCAACGACGTTACTACAACGTATCCAATTGACAACCAGAGACATTCTTCAAAGGACTCGGTTGGGCAACATGGCCTTCCATCTACCACCAACCTACTGAAGTACAGCTCAGAGTAAATATATATTGCATTTTCCTTTTTCAAATGGGCGGTAATTTAGAATGCATAAGATACTTTATTTACGATAGCACAGCTTCGCCCTTTATTCCTCAGTCTTCCCGCTCTTTCACTAAACCCAGACCCTTTTCTTTTGTGTAACCAGCTGTCATATCTGTTCCGCCCGCTAGGGACGTTTTCCTTTATGACGTAATTTGTAATCAAGTTATGATTTAATTATGTGTATGTGTAATTGTGATTAGTTAGGTATTTAGTAAATAAATGATTAAACTCAATTTCGTATTGCTGATTCAAATTGTTAGCCAGGGTTCGTGCAGACAACCAAGAATTTACAACTTTCAGATGAGACTGAATTAAGATGGCGATTAATATTGACTGCTATTGATGTAAAATATTACTAGGTCTTTAAGAGTTTATTTGGAAGATAACAGCTCTATAAATATTATTTAGTGGTTCCCCGACTCTCTAGTTAATTACATTTACATGATTAACTCAATCAGGTAATATTAATTACGGAGATTTTTTTTTTATAGAATAGCATGTCATATCACTTAATCCGGCATAGCCAAATACACGACACTTAACAAGATGACATTGAATGTTACTAAGTGGCCTAGTTACTGTTTTGACTTAAATCGGTTTGGAAGTCTACGGCAAGACTTGAAAATGGCTTTCAAGCAACGATCAACAAACCGACTTAACAGAACTTGAAGACATTTTTTTATAATTATGGGCAAATATTGTACAATCCAGGTGTACAAAACAGACTCACGGGTGCAATCACAGCCAAAGGTGATTCTAACATGTATTGTCTTGTGGGGATACTTATCAGACAAAGACACGCTATTTATATATAGGTATGTGGACACCCCTTCAAATTAGTGGATGCAGCAACCTCAGCCACACCCATTGTCGACAGGTGTATAAAATTCGAAGCACAAAGCCATGCAATCTCCATAGACAAAACATTGGCAGTAGAATGTTCCGTACTGAAGAGCTCAGTGACTTTCAACATGGCACCGTCACAAGATTCCACCCTTACAACAAGTCAGTTCATCAAATGTATGCCCTGCTAAAGCTGCCCCCGGTCAACTGTTAGTGTTGAATGAAGTAAGTTGCTAAGAGAACTCCCAGAGACTCTGAGGGCACACAGCTCTCTACAATACTAACATGATGATCTTAATACTGGACACACAGCTCTCTACAATACTAACATGATGATCTTAATACTGGACACGCAGCTCTCTACAATACTAACATGATGATCTTAATACTGGACACGCAGCTCTCTACAATACTAACATGATGAGTGTAATGCTGGACACACAGCTCTCTACAATACTAACATGATGAGTGTAATGCTGGACACACAGCTCTCTACAATACTAACATGATGAGTGTAATGCTGGACACACAGCTCTCTACAATACTAACATGATGATCTTAATACTGGACACACAGCTCTCTACAATACTAACATGATGATCTTAATACTGGACACACAGCTCTCTACAATACTAACATGATGATCTTAATACCGGACACACAGCTCTCTACAATACTAACATGATGAGTGTAATGCTGGACACACAGCTCTCTACAATACTAACATGATGAGTGTAATGCTGGACACACAGCTCTCTACAATACTAACATGATGATCTTAATACTGGACACACAGCTCTCTACAATACTAGCATGATGAGTGTAATGCTGGACACACAGCTCTCTACAATACTAGCATGGTGAGTGTAATGCTGGACACACAGCTCTCTACAATACTAACATGATGAGTCTAATTCTGGACACACAGCTCTCTACAATACTAACATGACGATCTTAATACTGGACACACAGCTCTCTACAATACTAACATGATGATCTTAATACCGGACACACAGCTCTCTACAATACTAACATGATGAGTGTAATGCTGGACACACAGCTCTCTACAATACTAACATGATGATCTGAATGCTGGACACACAGCTCTCTAAAATACTAACATGCTGATCTTAATACTGGACACACAGCTCTCTACAATACTAACATGATGATCTTAATGCTGGACACACAGCTCTCTACAATACTAACATGATGATCTTACTGCTGGACACACAGCTCTCTACAATACTAACATGATGATCTTAATGCTGGACACACAGCTCTCTACAATACTAACATGATGATCTTAATACTGGACACACAGCTCTCTACAATACTAACATGATGATCTTAATACTGGACACAAAGCTCTCTACAATACTAACATGATGAGTCTAATGCTGGACACACAGCTCTCTACAATACTAGCATGATGAGTGTAATGCTGGACACACAGCTCTCTACAATACTAACATGATGAGTCTAATTCTGGACACACAGCTCTCTACAATACTAACATGATGATCTTAATACTGGACACACAGCTCTCTACAATACTAACATGATGATCTTAAGACTGGACACACAGCTCTCTACAATACTAACATGATGAGTGTAATGCTGGACACACAGCTCTCTAAAATACTAACATGATGATCTGAATACTGGACACACAGCTCTCTACAATACTAACATGATGATCTTAATGCTGGACACACAGCTCTCTAAAATACTAACATGATGATCTTAATACTGGACACACAGCTCTCTAAAATACTAACATGATGATCTTAATACTGGACACACAGCTCTCTACAATACTAACATGATGATCTTAATGCTGGACACACAGCTCTCTACAATACTAACATGATGATCTTACTGCTGGACACACATCTCTCTACAATACTAGCATGATGAGTGTAATGCTGGACACACAGCTCTCTACAATACTAACATGATGATCTTAATACTGGACACACAGCTCTCTACAATACTAGCGTGATGAGTGTAATGCTGGACACACAGCTCTCTACAATACTAACATGATGATCTTAATACTGGACACACAGCTCTCTACAATACTAAAATGATGATCTTAATGCTGGACACACAGCTCTCTAAAATACTAACATGATGATCTTAATACTGGACACACAGCTCTCTACAATACTAACATGATGATCTTAATGCTGGACACACAGCTCTCTACAATACTAACATGATGATCTTACTGCTGGACAGACAGCTCTCTACAATACTAGCATGATGATCTGAATGCTGGACACACAGCTCTCTACAATACTAACATGATGAGTCTAATTCTGGACACACAGCTCTCTACAATACTAACATGATGAGTGTAATGCTGGACACACAGCTCTCTACAATACTAACATGATGATCTTAATACTGGACACACAGCTCTCTACAATACTAACATGATGATCTTAATACTGGACACACAGCTCTCTACAATACTAACATGATGAGTGTGATGCTGGACACACAGCTCTCTACAATACTAACATGATGATCTTAATACTGGACACACAGCTCTCTACAATACTAACATGATGATCTTAATACTGGACACACAGCTCTCTACAATACTAACATGATGAGTGTAATGCTGGACACACAGCTCTCTACAATACTAACATGATGATCTTAATACTGGACACACAGCTCTCTACAATACTAACATGATGATCTTAATACTGGACACACAGCTGTGTCAGCATAGGGAGGAGATCAGCCTGGTGTGTCAGCATAGAGGAGGAGATTAGCCTGGTGTGTCAGCATAGGGAGGAGATCAGCCTGGTGTGTCAGCATAGAGGAGGAGATCAGCCTGGTGTGTCAGCATAGAGGAGGAGATCAGCCTGGTGTGTCAGCATAGAGGAGGAGATCAGCCTGGTGTGTCAGCATAGGGAGGAGATCAGCCTGGTGTGTCAGCATAGGGAGGAGATCAGCCTGGTGTGTCAGCATAGGGAGGAGATCAGCCTGGTGTGTCAGCATAGAGGAGGAGATCAGCCTGGTGTGTCAGCATAGAGGAGGAGATCAGCCTGGTGTGTCAGCATAAGGAGGAGATCAGCCTGGTGTGTCAGCATAGAGGAGGAGATCAGCCTGGTGTGTCAGCATAGAGGAGGAGATCAGCCTGGTGTGTCAGCATAGAGGAGGAGATCAGCCTGGTGTGTCAGCATAGGCGAGGAGATCAGCCTGGTGTGTCAGCATAGACGAGGAGATCAGCCTGGTGTGTCAGCATAGACGAGGAGATCAGCCTGGTGTGTCAGCATAGACGAGGAGATCAGCCTGGTGTGTCAGCATTGGCAGCCACTCTGGTCCACTCCTTTGGCGGGATCTTCATCCGGGTGGACTGAGCTCTGCCAACACTGCTCTTCCAGTTCTCGTCCCAAAATCCAGCAACTTGAGGGAGGTCAGTCAACTGTTCAGTCTGCTCTCACATGGTTGGCCAGGGACCTTGGTAAAGTCTCAGCTCCCTCAACAAATAGCTGCAGATGACCCTCTGCCTGTTAGCTCTGATGGGAATGATTTGAATAACCCCTCTGACTTTAAATCTCGTTTAGGGCTTAAGCTAAAGCACCTAAATGTGCAAAGTATGATTTTTCTTTTAAAGACACGATTGACATTTGGGTTCATGTTCCCAAGCTGCTGGATGTAGATGTGTCCATAAGCCAGAACACAGATTCATTTGCTGCAGCTCTCTGCCGCCCTGATTGGTTGAATCATAAATCCATATGTTTAACTTGACGATTATATCTGGTATTATCCGCCAGGTTTGGAAGGCGGCCCATGTACACTGCCTTGCAAAAGTATTCATCCCCCTTGGTGTCTTTCCTATTTTGATGCATTACAACTGTCACGCCCTGACCTTAGAGATCCTTATTATTCTCTATGTTTGGTTAGGTCCGGGTGTGACTCAAGGTGGGAAAGTCTATGTTTTCTATTTCTTTGTTTTGGTTCGTGTGTGTGTGTGTGTGTGTGTGTGTGTGTGTGGTTCCCAATCAGAGGCAGCTGTCTATCGTTGTCTCTGATTGGGGAAACACATGTAAGTTGTCATTTTCCTTTCGGGTTTTGTGCGATCTTGTTTTCTGTTTAGTGTTTCTGCCTGACAGAACTGTGCACTTTTGTTTTTTGTCTTTGCTATTTTTTGGTGTCATCAATAAAATGACGACAACCTGTAACTTATTATATATTACGACAACGCATCCCACGCTGCACCTTGGTCCACTCCTTTCGACCAGAGCCGTAACAACAACCTGTAATTTAAATGGATTTTTATTTGCATTTCATGTAATGGACATAAACAAAATTGTCTAAATTGGTGAAGTGAAAGGAAAAAATTACTAGTTTAAAAAAAAAAAATTGAAAAATGTTTACGGAAAAGTGGTGTATTCACCCCCTTTGATATGAAGCCCCTAAATAAGATCTGGTGCAACCAATTACCTTCAGAAAGCTGATTGAGGATCGTTTTACTGATGAATGTGACTGTTTTTCCATGACCATGTCGTTTTACTGATGAATGTGACTGTTTTTCAATGTATTCTTTCTGCTTGCATTCTGTTTTTATATTTTCTGTCAATTATGTAATTCAGGGCTCATCTGCAACAGACCTTGGTCTCAGTATGACTCCCTGATAAAATAAAAGGTTTAAAAAATAGTATATTTAACCTTTGTATAAAGGGTGTGCCCATTGAAGAAGCTGAACTCCTATGAGTAACATCCGATGGTCAGTTAACAAGTCATATTGAGAAAGTTGTTGTGAAGACGGGGAGAGGTATGTCTGTTCTAACAAATATCTGTGTTTTTTGTGCACAAAGATCAACTGTACTAAATATTCAGGCTCTGGTCTTCGATTACTGTCCGATAATGTGGTCAAGAGCAGCAAAGAAAGACCTAGCAAAGCTGCAGCTGGCTCCAAACAGAGCAGCACGCCTTGCCCTGAACTAACATCAATGACGTGCATGATATTCTTTCAAAACAGAGCAGTACGCCTTGCCCTGAACTAACATCAATGACGTGCATGATATTCTTTCAAAACAGAGCAGTACGTCTTGCCCTGAACTAACATCAATGACGTGCATGATATTCTTTCAAAACAGAGCAGTACGTCTTGCCCTGAACTAACATCAATGACGTGCATGATATTCTTTCACGGTTGAGGAGAAATGGAGTCTTTTTAAGAGAGACGTGCGTGTTGAAAATGCCTAACCACTTGTTGTATAATATATTAGCATACACTTCAAACAGACATCCATACCCCACCAGACACACCACTATGTGTTTCTTCACTTCACTAAACCAAAAACAGATTTAATGAGTCGCTCATTCATGTATAGAGCCATGTCATCATCGTGGGACGCTCTGCCACCAGAGGTTAGTCATTCATG